>NW_022204241.1:0-4898 GCF_007655135.1 Punica granatum
CCCATAAACCCGTGTTCTTACCTTACTCGTACCACACGAGCCCAAAAACCCGTGTTCTTACTTTCAGGCACCACACGGGCCCATAAACCCGTGTTCTTACCTTTCTCGCACCACACGGGCCCATAAACCCGTGTTTTACTTTCCTGCACCACACGGGCCCATAAACCCGTGTTCTTACCTTTCTCGCACCACACGGGCTCAGAAACCCGTGTTCTCACTTTCATGCACCACACGAGCCCACAAATCCGTGTTCTCACTTTCTTGCACCAGACGGGCCCATAAACCCGTGTTCTTTCTTTCATGCACCACACGGGCCCATAAACCCGTGTTTTTACTTTCTCTGCTGCACGGGCCCATAAACCTGTGTTTTTACCTTTCTCGCACCACACGGGCCCATAAACCCATGTTCTTACCTTGTGGCACCACTCGGGCCCATAAACTCGTGTTCTTACCTTTCTCGCACCACACGGGCCCATAAACCCGTGATCTCACTTTCACACCACACGGCCCATAAACCCGTGTTCTTACCTTTCTCGCACCACACGGGCCCATAAACCCGTGTTCTCACTTTCATGCACCACACGGGCCCATAAACCCGTGTTCTTACCTTACTCGTACCACACGAGCCCATAAACCCGTGTTCGTACATTTCTCGCACCACTTGGGCCCATAAGCCCGTGTTCTTACTTTCATGCACCACACGGGCCAATAAACCCGTGTTCTTACCTTTCTCGTACCACACGGGCCCATAAACCCGCGTTGTTACTTTCCTGCACCACACGGGCCCATAAACCCGTGTTCTTACCTTTCTCGCACCACACGGGCCCCTAAACCCGTGTTCTCACTTTCATGCACCACACGGGCCCATAAACCCGTGTTCTTACCTTACTCGCGCCACACGGGCCCATAAAAACGTGTTCTTACCTTTCTCGCACCACACGGGCCCATAAACCGGTGTTCTTACTTTCATGCGCCACACTGGTCCATAAACCCGTGTTCTTACCTTTCTTGCACCACACGGGCCCATAAACCCGTGTTCTCACTTTCATGCACCACACGGGCCCACAAAACCGTGTTCTTACTTTCTCTGCTGCACGGGCCCATAAACCCGTGTTCCTACCTTTCTCGCACCATACGGGCCCATAAACCCATGTTCTTACCATTCTCGCACCACACGGGCCCATAAACCCGTGTTCTGACCTTTGTGGCACCACAGGGGCCCTTAAACCCGTGTTCTCACTTTCATGCACCACACGGGCCCATAAACCCGTGTTCTCACTTTCATTCACCACACGGGCCCATAAACCCGTATTCTTACCTTACTCGCACCACACCGGCCCATAAACCCTTGTTCTTACCTTTCTCGCACCACACGGGCCCATAAACCCGTGTTCTTACCTTACTCGTACCACACGGGCCCATAATCCCGTGTTCTTACATTCATGCACCAAACGGGCCCATAAACCCGTGTTCTTACCTTTCTCGCACCACACGGGCCCATAAACCCGTTTTCTTACTTTCATGCACCATACGGGCCCATAAACCCGTGTTCTTGCCTTTCTGGCACCACACGGGCCCACAAACCCGTGTTCTTACTTCTCTGCTGCACGGGCCCATAAACCCGTGTTCTTACCTTTCTCGCACCACACGGGCCCATAAACCCGTGTTCTGACCTTTGTGGCACCACAGGGGCCCTTAAACCCGTGTTCTCACTTTCATGCACCACACGGGCCCATAAACCCGTGTTCTCTCTTTCATGCACCACACGGGCCCATAAACCCGTGTTCTCACTTTCATGCACCACACGGGCCCATAAACCGTATTCTTACCTACTCGCACCACACGGGCCCATAAACCCTTGTTCTTACCTTTCTCGCACCACACGGGCCCATAACCCGTGTTCTTACCTTATCTTCACCACACGGCCCATAATCCCGTGTTCTTACTTTCATGCACCAAACGGGCCCATAAACACGTGTTCTTACCTTTCTCGCACCACACGGGCCCATAAACCCGTGTTCTTACCTTTCTCGCACCACACGGGCTTATAAACCCGTGTTCTTACTTTCTCTGCTGCACGGGCCCATAAACCCGTGTTCTTACCTTTCTCGCACGACACGGGCCCATAAACCCGTGTTCTTACTTACATGCACCACACGGGCCCATAAACCCGTGTTCTTACCTTTCTCGCACCACACGGGCCCATAAACCCGTGTTTTACTTTCCTGCACCACACGGGCCCATAAACCCGTGTTCTTACCTTTCTCGCACCACACGGGCTCAGAAACCCGTGTTCTCACTTTCATGCACCACACGAGCCCACAAACCCGTGTTCTCACTTTCTTGCACCAGACGGGCCCATAAACCCGTGTTCTTTCTTTCATGCACCACACGGGCCCATAAACATGTGTTTTTACCTTTCTCGCACCACACGGGCCCATAAACCCGTGTTCTTAACTTGTGGCACCACTCGGGCCCATAAACTCGTGTTCTTACCTTTCTCGCACCACACGGGCCTATAAACCCGTGTTCTCACTTTCATGCACCACACGGGCCCATAAACCCGTGTTCTTACCTTTCTCGCACCACACGGGCCCATAAACCTTTGTTCTCACTTTCATGCACCACACGGGCCCATAAACCCGTGTTCTTACCTTACTCGTACCACACGAGCCCATAAATCCGTGTTCTTACTTTCATGCACCACACGGGCCCATAAACCCGTGTTCTTACCTTTCTCGCACCACACGGGCCCATAAACCCGTGTTTTACTTTCCTGCACCACACGGGCCCATAAACCCGTGTTCTTACCTTTCTCGCACCACACGGGCTCAGAAACCCGTGTTCTCACTTTCATGCACCACACGGGCCCACAAACCCGTGTTCTCACTTTCATGCACCACACGGGCCCATAAACCCATGTTCTTACCTTACTCGCACCACACGGGCCCATAAAAACGT
Source organism: Punica granatum (assembly GCF_007655135.1). NCBI lineage: Eukaryota > Viridiplantae > Streptophyta > Magnoliopsida > Myrtales > Lythraceae > Punica > Punica granatum. The sequence continues at coordinate 2,962 of NW_022204241.1, forward strand.
GTTCTTACCTTTCTCGCACCACACAGGCCCATAAACCCGTGTTCTTACTTTCATGCACCACACTGACCCATAAACCCGTGTTCTTGCCTTTCTTGCACCACACGGGCCCATAAACCCGTGTTCTCACTTTCATGCATTACACGGGCCCACAAACCCGTGTTCTTACTTTCTCTGCTGCACGGGCCCATAAACCCGTGTTCTTACCTTTCTCGCACCACACGGGCCCTTAAACCCGTGTTCTCACTTTCATGCACCACACGGGCCCATAAACCCGTGTTCTCTCTTTCATGCACCACACGGGCCCATAAACCCGTGTTCTCACTTTCATGCACCACACGGGCCCATAAACCCGTATTCTTACCTTACTCGCACCACACGGGCCCATAAACCCTTGTTCTTACCTTTCTTGCACCACACGGGCCCATAAACCCGTGTTCTTACCTTATTCGCACCACACGGGCCCATAAACCCGTGTTCTTACTTTCATGCACCAAACGGGCCCATAAACACGTGTTCTTACCTTTCTCGCACCACACGGGCCCATAAACCCGTGTTCTTACCTTTCTCGCACCACACGGGCTCATAAACCCGTGTTCTTACTTTCTCTGCTGCACGGGCCCATAAACCCGTGTTCTTACCTTCTCGCACCACACGGGCCCATAAACCCGTGTTCTTACTTACATGCACCACACGGGCCCATAAACCCGTGTTCTTACCTTTCTCGCACCACACGGGCCCATAAACCCGTGTTTTACTTTCCTGCACCACACGGGCCCATAAACCCGTGTTCTTACCTTTCTCGCACCACACGGGCTCAGAAACCCGGGTTCTCACTTTCATGCACGACACGAGCCCACAAACCCGTGTTCTCACTTTCTTGCACCAGACGGGCCCATAAACCCGTGTTCTTACCTTTCTCGCACCACACGGGCCCATAAACCCGTGTTCTTTCTTTCATGCACCACACGGGCCCATAAACCTGTGTTTTTACCTTTCTCGCACCACACGGGCCCATAAACCCGTGTTCTTACCTTGTGGCACCACTCGGGCCCATAAACTCGTGTTCTTACCTTTCTCGCACCACACAGGCCTATAAACCCGTGTTCTCACTTTCATGCACCACACGGGCCCATAAACCCGTGTTCTTATTTTTCTCGCACCACACGGGCCCATAAACCTGTGTTCTCACTTTCATGCACCACACGGGCCCATAAACCCGTGTTCTTACCTTACTCGTACCACACGAGCCCATAAACCCGTGTTCTTACATTTCTCGCACCACTTGGGCCCATAAACCCGTGTTCTTACCTTTCTCGCACCACACGGGCCTATAAACCCGTGTTCTTACTTTCTCTGCTGCACGGGCCCATAAACCCGCGTTGTTACTTTCCTGCACCACACGGGCCCATAAACCCGTGTTCTTACCTTTCTCGCACCACACGGGCCCATAAACCCGTGTTCTGACTTTCATGCACCACACGGGCCCATAAACCCGGGTTCTTACCTTTCTCGCACCACACGGGCCCCTAAACCCGTGTTCTCACTTTCATGCACCACACGGGCCCATAAACCCGTGTTCTTACCTTACTCGCACCACACGGGCCCATAAAAACGTGTTCTTACCTTTCTCGCACCACACGGGCCCATAAACCGGTGTTCTTACTTTCATGCGCCACACTGGCCCACAAACCCGTGTTCTTACCTTTCTTGCACCACACGGGCCCATAAACCCGTGTTCTCACTTTCATGCCCACACGGGCCCACAAAACGTGTTCTTCCTTTCTCTGCTGCACGGGCCCATAAACCCGTGTTCTTACCTTTCTCGCACCACACGGGCCCATAAACCCGTGTTCTGACCTTTGTGGCACCACAGGGCCCTTAAACCCGTGTTCTCACTTTCATGCACCACACGGGCCCATAAAACCGTGTTCTTACCT
>NW_022204242.1:0-31610 GCF_007655135.1 Punica granatum
AAGCGGAGTCCGGAAAGCAGTAACCGGACGCAAAGTCCGGGGGCGCGAAGTCCTGAAAGCAGTAAAATGGACGCGGAGTCCGGAAAGCAGTAACCGGACGCAAAGTCGGGGGACGCGAAGTCCTGAAAGCAATAAAGTGGACGCGAAGTCCGGGGACGCGAAGTCCTGAAAGCAGTAACCGGACGCAAATTCCGGGGACGCGAAGTCCTAAAAGCAATAAAGTGGACGCGGAGTCCGGAAAGCAGTAACCGGACGCAAAGTCCGGGGACGCGAAGTCCTGAAAGCAGTAAAGTGGACGCGGAGTCCGGAAAGCAGAAACCGGACGTGAATTCCTGAAAGCACAAAAGTGGACGCAGAGTCCGGAAAGCAATAACCGGATGCAAAGTCCGGGGACGCGAAGTCCTGAAAGCAATAAATTGGACGCGGAGTCCGGAAAGCAGTAACGAGACGCAAAGTCCGGGGACGCGAAGTCCTGAAATCAGTAAAGTGGACGCGGAGTCCGGAAAGCAGTAACCGGACGCAAAGTCCGGGGACGCGAAGTCCTGAAAGCAGTAAAGTGGACGCGGAGTCCGGAAAGTAGTAACCGGACGCAAATTCCGGGGACGCGAAGTCCTAAAAGCAATAAAGTGGACGCGGAGTCCGGAAAGCAGTAACCGGACGCAAAGTCCGGGGACGCGAAGTCCTGAAAGCAGTAAAGTGGACGCGGAGTCCGGAAAGCAGTAACCGGACGCAAAGTCCGGGGACGCGAATTCCTGAAAGCAGTTAAGAGTACGCGGAGTCCGGAAAGCAATAACCGGACGCAAAGTCCGGGGACGCGAAGTCCTGAAAGCACAAAAGTGGACGCAGAGTCCGGAAAGCAATAACCGGATGCAAAGTCCGGGGACGAGAAGTCCTGAAAGCAATAAATTGGACGCGGAGTCCGGAAAGCAGTAACGAGACGCAAAGTCCGGGGACGCGAAGTCCTGAAAGCAGTAAAGTGGACGCGGAGTCCGGAAAGCAGTAACCGGACGAAAAGTCCGGGGACGCGAAGTCCTGCAAAGCAGTAAAGTGGACGCGGAGTCCGGAAAGTATTAACCGGACGCAAAGTCCGGGGACGCGAAGTCCTGAAAGCAGTAAAGTGGACGCAGAGTCCGGAAAGCAATAACCGGACGCAATATCCGGGGACGCGAAGTCCTGAAAGCAGTAAAGTGGACGCGGAGTCCGGAAAACAATAACCGGACGCGAAGTCCTGAAAGCAGTAAAGTGGACGCGCAGTCTGGAAAGCAGTAACCGGACGTAAAGTCCGGGGACGCGAAGTCGTGAAAGCAATAAAGTGGACGCGGAGTCCGGAAAGCAGTAACCGGACGCAAAGTCCCAGGACGCGAAGTCCTGCAAGCAGTAAAGTGGACGCGGAGTCCGGAAAGCAGTAACCGGACGCAATGTCCGGGGACGCGAAGTTCTGAAAGAAGTAAAGTGGACGCGGAGTCCGGAAAGCAATATCCGGACGCGAAGTCTTGGGACGCGAAGTCCTGTAAGAAGTAAAGTGGACGCGGAGTCCAGAAAGCAATAACCGGACGCTAAGTCGGGGGACGCGAAGTCCTAAAAGCAATAAAGTGGACGCGAAGTCCGGGGACGCGAAGTCCTGAAAGCAGTAACCGGACGCAAATTCCGGGGACGCGAAGTCCTAAAAGCAATAAAGTGGACGCGGAGTCCGGAAAGCAGTAACCGGACGCAAAGTCCGGGGACGCGAAGTCCTGAAAGCAGTAAAGTGGACGCGGAGTCCGGAAAGCAGTAACCGGACGCAAAGTCCGGGGACGCGAATACCTGAAAGCAGTAAAGTGGACGCGGAGTTCGGAAAGCACTAACCGGACGCAAAGTCCGGGTACGCGAAGTCCTGAAAGCAGTAAAGTGGACGCGGAGTCCGGAAAGCAGAAACCGGACGCAAAGTCCGGGGACGCGAAGTCCTGAAAGCAGTAAAGTGGACGCGGAGTCCAAGAAAGCAGTAACCGGACGCAAAGTCCGGGGACGTGAATTCCTGAAAGCAGTGAAGAGGACGCGGAGTCCGTAAAGCAATAACCGGACGCAAAGTCCGGGGACGCGAAGTCCTGAAAGCAGTAAAGTGGACGCAGAGTCCGGAAAGCAATAACCGGACGCAAAGTCCGGGGACGCGAAGTCCTGAAAGCACAAAAGTGGACGCGGAGTCCGGAAAGCAGTAACCGGACGCAAAGTCCGGGGACGCGAAGTCCTGAAAGCAGTAAAGTGGACGCGGAGTCCGGAAAGCAATAACCGGATGCAAAGTCCGGGGACGCGAAGTCCTGAAAGCAATAATTGGACGCGAGTCCGGAAAACAGTAACCGGACGCAAAGTCCGGGGACGCGAAGTCCTGAAAGCAGTAAAGTGGACGCGGAGTCCGAAAAGCAGTAACAGGACGCAAAGTCTGGGGACGCGAAGTCCTGAAAGCACTAAAGTGGACGCGGAGTCCGGAAAGCAGTAACCGGACGCAGAGTCCGGGGACGCGAAGTCCTGAATGCAGTAAAGTGGACGCGGAGTCTGGAAAGAAGTAACTGGACGCAGAGTCTGGGGACGCGAAGTCCTGAAAGCACTAAAGTGGACGCGGAGTACAGAACGCAGTAACCGGACGCAAAGTCCGGGGATGCGAAGTCCTGAAAGCAGTAAAGTGGAAGCGGAGTCCGGAAAGAAGTAACGGGACGAAGAGTCCGGGGGCGCGAAGTCCTGAAAGCGGAGTCCGGAAAGCAGTAACCGGACGCAAAGTCCGGGGACGCGAAGTTCTGAAAGCAGTAAAATGGACGCGGAGTCCGGAAAGCAGTAACCGGACGCAAAGTCGGGGGCTGCGAAGTCCTGAAAGCAATAAAGGACCGCGAAGTCCGGGACGCGGAGTCCGGAAAGCAGTAACCGGACGCAAAGTCCGGGGACGCGAAGTCCTGAAAGCAGTAAAGTGGACGCGGAGTCCAAGAAAGCAGTAACCGGACGCAAAGTCCGGGACGTGAATTCCTGAAGCAGTGAAAGGACGCGGAGTCCGTAAAGCAATAACCGGACGCAAAGTCCGGGGACGCGAAGTCCTGAAAGCAGTAAAGTGGACGTAGAGTCCGGAAAGCAATAACCGGACGCAAAGTCCGGGGACGCGAAGTCCTGAAAGCACAAAAGTGGACGCGGAGTCCGGAAAGCAGTAACCGGACGCAAAGTCTGGGGACGCGAAGTCCTGAATGCAGTAAAGTGGACGCGGAGTCGGGAAAGAAGTAACTGGACGCAGAGTCTGGGGACGCGAAGTCCTGAAAGCACTAAAGTGGACGCGGAGTACAGAACGCAGTAACCGGACGCAAAGTCCGGGGATGCGAAGTCCTGAAAGCAGTAAAGTGGAAGCGGAGTCCGGAAAGAAGTAACGGGACGAAGAGTCCGGGGGCGCGAAGTCCTGAAAGCGGAGTCCGGAAAGCAGTAACCGGACGCAAAGTCCGGGGACGCGAAGTCCTGAAAGCAGTAAAATGGACGCGGAGTCCGGAAAGCAGTAACCGGACGCAAAGTCGGGGGACCCGAAGTCCTGAAAGCAATAAAGTGGACGCGAAGTCCGGGGACGCGAAGTCCTGAAAGCAGTAACCGGACGCAAATTCCGGGGACGCGAAGTCCTGAAAGCTATAAAGTGGACGCGGAGTCCGTAAAGCAGTAACCGGACGCAAAGTCCGGGGACGCGAAGTCCTGAAAGCAGTAATGTGGACGCGGAGTCCGGAAAGCAGTAACCGGACGCAAAGTCCGGGGACGCGAATTCCTGAAAGCAGTTAAGAGGACGCGGAGTCCGGAAAGCAATAACCGGACGCAAAGTCCGGGGACGCGAAGTCCTGAAAGCACAAAAGTGGACGCAGAGTCTGGAAAGCAATAACCGGATGCAAAGTCCGGGGACGCGAAGTCCTGAAAGCAATAAATTGGACGCGGAGTCCGGAAAACAGTAACCGGACGCAAAGTCCGGGGACGTGAAGTCCTGAAAGCGGTAAAGTGGACGCGGAGTACGGAAAGCAGTAACGGGACGCAAAGTCCGGGGACGCGATTTCCTGAAATCCGTAAAGTGGACGCGGAGTCCGGAAAGCAATAACCGGATGCAAAGTCAGGGGACGCGAAGTCCTGAAAGCACTAAAGTGGACGCGGAGTCCGGAAAGCAGTAACCGGACGCAAAGTCAGGGGACGCGAAGTCCTGAAAGCACTAAAGTGGACGCGGAGTCCGGAAAGCAGTAACCGGACGCAGAGTCCGGGGACGCGAAGTATTGAAAGCAGTAAAGTGGACGCAGAGTCCGGAAAGAAGTAACTGGACGCAGAGTCCGGGGACGCGAAGTCCTGAAAGCACTAAAGTGGACGCGGAGTCCGGAAAGCAGTAACCGGACGAAGAGTCTGGGGACGCGAAGTCCTGAATGCAGTAAAGTGGACGCGGAGTCCGGAAAGAAGTAACTGGACGCAGAGTCTGGGGACGCGAAGTCCTGAAAGCACTAAAGTGGACGCGGAGTACAGAACGCAGTAACCGGACGCAAAGTCCGGGGATGCGAAGTCCTGAAAGCAGTAAAGTGGAAGCGGAGTCCGGAAAGAAGTAACGGGAGGAAGAGTCCGGGCGCGAAGTCCTGAAAGCGGAGTCCGGAAAGCAGTAACCGTAACGACGCAAAGACCGGGGACGCGAAGTCCTGAAAGCAGTAAAATGGACGCGGAGTCCGGAAAGCAGTAACCGGACGCAAAGTCGGGGACGCGAAGTCCTGAAAGCAATAAGTGGACGCGAAGTCCGGGGACGCGAAGTCCTGAAAGCAGTAACCGGACGCAAAGTCCGGGGACGCGAAGTCCTGAAAGCTGTAAAGTGGACGCGGAGTCCAAGAAAGCAGTGAAGAGGACGCGGAGTCCGTAAAGCAATAACCGGACGCAAAGTCCGGGGACGCGAAGTCCTGAAATCAGTAAAGTGGACGCAGAGTCCGGAAAGCAATAACCGGACGCAAAGTCCGGGGACGCGAAGTCCTGAAAGCACAAAAGTGGACGCGGAGTCCGGAAAGCAGTAACCGGACGCAAAGTCCGGGGACGCGAAGTCCTGAAAGCAGTAAAGTGGACGCGGAGTCCGGAAAGCAATAACCGGATGCAAAGTCCGGGGACGCGAAGTCCTGAAAGCAATAAATTGGACGCGGAGTCCGGAAAACAGTAACCGGACGCAAAGTCCGGGGACGCGAAGTCCTGAAAGCAGTAAAGTGGACGCGGAGTCCGAAAAGCAGTAACAGGACGCAAAGTCCGGGGACGCGAAGTCCTGAAAGCAGTAAAGTGGACGCAGAGTCCGGAAAGAAGTAACGGGACGCAGAGTCCGGGGACGCGAAGTCCTGAAACCACTAAAGTGGACGCGGAGTCCGGAAAGCAGTAACCGGACGCAGAGTCCGGGGACGCGAAGTCCTGAATGCAGTAAAGTGGACGCGGAGTCCGGAAAGAAGTAACTGGACGCAGAGTCTGGGGACGCGAAGTCCTGAAAGCACTAAAGTGGACGCGGAGTACAGAACGCAGTAACCGGACGCAAAGTCAGGGGATGCGAAGTCCTGAAAGCAGTAAAGTGGAAGCGGAGTCCGGAAAGAAGTAACGGGACGAAGAGTCCGGGGGCGCGAAGTCCAGAAAGCGGAGTCCGGAAAGCAGTAACCGGACGCAAAGTCCGGGGACGCGAAGTCCTGAAAGCAGTAAAATGGACGCGGAGTCCGGAAAGCAGTAACCGGACGCAAAGTCGGGGGACGCGAAGTCCTGAAAGCAATAAAGTGGACGCGAAGTCCGGGGACGCGAAGTCCTGAAAGCAGTAACCGGACGCAAAGTCCGGGGACGCGAAGTCCTGAAAGCAGTAAAGTGGACGCGGAGTCCAAGAAAGCAGTAACCGGACGCAAAGTCCGGGGACGTGAATTCCTAAAAGCAGTGAAGAGGACGCGGAGTCCGTAAAGCAATAACCGGACGCAAAGTCCGGGGACAAGAAGTCCTGAAAGCAGTAAAGTGGACGCAGAGTCCGGAAAGCAATAACCGGACGCAAAGTCCGGGGACGCGAAGTCCTGAAAGCACAAAAGTGGACGCGGAGTCCGGAAAGCAGTAACCGGACGCAAAGTCCGGGGACGCGAAGTCCTGAAAGCAGTAAAGTGGACGCGGAGTCCGGAAAGCAATAACCGGATGCAAAGTCCGGGGACGCGAAGTCCTGAAAGCAATAAATTGGACGCGGAGTCCGGAAAACAGTAACCGGACGCAAAGTCCGGGGACGCGAAGTCCTGAAAGCAGTAAAGTGGACGCGGAGTCCGAAAAGCAGTAACAGGACGCAAAGTCCGGGGACGCGAAGTCCTGAAAGCAGTAAAGTGGACGCAGAGTCCGGAAAGAAGTAACGGGACGCAGAGTCCGAGGACGCGAAGTCCTGAAAGCACTAAAGTGGACGCGGAGTCCGGAAAGCAGTAACCGGACGCAGAGTCCGGGGACGCGAAGTCCTGAATGCAGTAAAGTGGACGCGGAGTCCGGAAAGAAGTAACTGGACGCAGAGTCTGGGGACGCGAAGTCCTGAAAGCACTAAAGTGGACGCGGAGTACAGAACGCAGTAACCGACGCAAAGTCCGGGATGCGAAGTCCTGAAAGCAGTAAAGTGGAAGCGGAGTCCGGAAAGAAGTAACGGGACGAAGAGTCCGGGGGCGCGAAGTCCTGAAAGCGGAGTCCGGAAAGCAGTAACCGGACGCAAAGTCCGGGGACGCGAAGTCCTGAAAGCAGTAAAATGGACGCGGAGTCCGGAAAGCAGTAACCGGACGCAAAGTCGGGGGACGCGAAGTCCTGAAAGCAATAAAGTGGACGCGAAGTCCGGGGACGCGAAGTCCTGAAAGCAGTAACCGGACGCAAAGTCCGGGACGCGAAGTCCTGAAAGTAGTAAAGTGGACGCGGAGTCCAAAAAGCAGTAACCGGACGCAAAGTTCGGGGACGTGAATTCCTAAAAGCAGTGAAGAGGACGCGGAGTCCGTAAAGCAATAACCGGACGCAAAGTCCGGGACAAGAGTCCTGAAAGCAGTAAAGTGGACGCGAGTCCGGAAAGCAATAACCGGACGCAAAGTCCGGGGACGCGAAGTCCTGAAAGCACAAAGTGGACGCGGAGTCCGGAAAGCAGTAACCGGACGCAAAGTCCGGGTGACGCGAAGTCCTGAAAGCAGTAAAGTGGACGCGGAGTCCGGAAAGCAATAACCGGATGCAAAGTCCGGGGACGCGAAGTCCTGAAAGCAATAAATTGGACGCGGAGTCCGGAAAACAGTAACCGGACGCAAAGTCCGGGGACGCGAAGTCCTGAAAGCAGTAAAGTGGACGCGGAGTCCGAAAAGCAGTAACAGGACGCAAAGTCCGGGGACGCGAAGTCCTGAAAGCAGTAAAGTGGACGCAGAGTCCGGAAAGAAGTAACTGGACGCAGAGTCCGGGGACGCGAAGTCCTGAAAGCACTAAAGTGGACGCGGAGTCCGGAAAGCAGTAACCGGACGCAGAGTCCGGGTACGCGAAGTCCTGAATGCAGTAAAGTGGACGCAGAGTCCGGAAAGAAGTAACTGGACGCAGAGTCTGGGGACGCGAAGTCCTGAAAGCACTAAAGTGGACGCGGAGTACAGAACGCAGTAACCGGACGCAAAGTCCGGGGATGCGAAGTCCTGAAAGCAGTAAAGTGGAAGCGGAGTCCGGAAAGAAGTAACGGGACGAAGAGTCCGGAAAGCAGTAACCGGACGCAAAGTCCGAGGACGCGAAGTCCTGAAAGCAGTAAAATGGACGCGGAGTCCGGAAAGCAGTAACCGGACGCAAAGTCGGGGGACGCGAAGTCCTGAAAGCAATAAAGTGGACGCGAAGTCCGGGGACGCGAAGTCCTGAAAGCAGTAACCGGACGCAAATTCCGGGGACGCGAAGTCCTGAAAGCTATAAAGTGGACGCGGAGTCCGTAAAGCAGTAACCGGACGCAAAGTCCGGGGACGCGAAGTCCTGAAAGCAGTAATGTGGACGCGGAGTCCGGAAAGCAGTAACCGGACGCAAAGTCCGGGGACGCGAATTCCTGAAAGCACAAAAGTGGACGCAGAGTCCGGAAAGCAATAACCGGACGCAAAGTCCGGGGACGCGAAGTCCTGAAAGCACAAAAGTGGACGCAGAGTCCGGAAAGCAATAACCGGATGCAAAGTCCGGGGACGTGAAGTCCTGAAAGCGGTAAAGTGGACGCGGAGTACGGAAAGCAATAACCGGATGCAAAGTCAGGGGACGCGAAGTCCTGAAAGCACTAAAGTGGACGTGGAGTCCGGAAAGCAGTAACCGGACGCAAAGTCAGGGGACGCGAAGTCCTGAAAGCACTAAAGTGGACGCGGAGTCCGGAAAGCAGTAACCGGACGCAGAGTCCGGGGACGCGAAGTCTTGAAAGCAGTAAAGTGGACGCAGAGTCCGGAAAGAAGTAACGGGACGCAGAGTCCGGGGACGCGAAGTCGTGAAAGCAATAAAGTGGACGCGGAGTCCGGAAAGCAGTAACCGGACGCAAAGTCCCAGGACGCGAAGTCCTGCAAGCAGTAAAGTGGACGCGGAGTCCGGAAAGCAGTAACCGGACGCAAAGTCCGGGGACGCGAAGTCCTGAAAGCAGTAAAGTGGACGCGGAGTCCGGAAAGCAGTAACAAGACGCAAAGTCCAGGGACGCGAAGTCCTGAAATCAGTAAAGTGGACGCGGAGTCCGGAAAGCAATAACCGGACGCGAAGTCCTGAAAACAGTAAATGGACGCGCAGTCCGGAAAGCAGTAACCGGACGTAAGTCTGGGGACGCGAAGTCGTGAAAGCAATAAAGTGGACGCGAGTCCGGAAAGCAGTACCGGACGCAAAGTCCCAGGACGCGAAGTCCTGCAAGCAGTAAAGTGGACGCGGAGTCCGGAAAGCAGTAACCGGACGCAATGTCCGGGGACGCGAAGTTCTGAAAGAAGTAAAGTGGTCGCGGAGTCCGGAAAGCAATAACCGGACGCGAAGTCTTGGGACGCGAAGTCCTGAAAGAAGTAAAGTGGACGCGGAGTCCAGAAAGCAATAACCGGACGCAAAGTCGGGGGACGCGAAGTCCTGAAAGCAATAAAGTGGACGCGAAGTCCGGGGACGCGAAGTCCTGAAAGCAATAACCGGACGCAAATTCCGGGGACGCGAAGTCCTAAAAGCAATAAAGTGGACGCGGAGTCCGGAAAGCTGTAACCGGACGCAAAGTCCGGGGACGCGAAGTCCTGAAAGCAGTAAGTGGACGCGGATTCCGGAAAGCAGTAACCGGACGCAAAGTCCGGGACGCGAATACCTGAAAGCAGTAAAGTGGACGCGGAGTTCGGAAAGCACTAACCGACGCAAAGTCCGGTACGCGAAGTCCTGAAAGCAGTAAAGTGGACGCGGAGTCCGGAAGCAGAAACCGGACGCAAAGTCCGGGACGCGAAGTCCTGAAAGCAGTAAAGTGGACGCCGAGTCCGGAAAGCAATAACCGGACGCAAAGTCCGGGGACGCGAAGTCCTGAAAGCACTAAAGTGGACGCGGAGTCCGGAAAGCAGTAACCGGACGCAAAGTCCGGGGACGCGAAGTCCTGAAAGCAGTAAAGTGGGACGCGGAGTCCGGAAGCAATAACCGGATGCAAAGTCCGGGGACGCGAATCCTGAAAGCAATAAATTGGACGCGGAGTCCGGAAACAGTAACCGGACGCAAAGTCCGGGGACGCGAAGTCCTGAAAGCATAAAGTGGACGCGGAGTCCGGAAAGCAGTAACAGGACGCAAAGTCCGGGGACGCGATTTCCTGAAATCAGTAAAGTGGGCGCGGAGTCCGGTCCGGAAAGCATAACTAACCGACGCAAAGTCCGGGGACGCGAAGTCCTGAAAGCACTAAAGTGGACGCGGAGTCCGGAAAGCAGTAACCGGACGCAGAGTCCGGGGACGCGAAGTCCTGAAAGCAGTAAAGTGGACGCAGAGTCCGGAAAGAAGTAACTGGACGCAGAGTCCGGGGACGCGAAGTCCTGAAAGCACTAAAGTGGACGGGGAGTACAGAACGCAGTAACCGGACGCAAAGTCCGGGGACGCGAAGTCCTGAAAGCAGTAAAGTGGAAGCGGAGTCCGGAAAGAAGTAACGGGACGAAGAGTCCGGGGACGCGAAGTCCTGAAAGCGGAGTCCGGAAAGCAGTAACCGGACACAAAGTCCGGGGACGCGAAGTCCTGAAAGCAGTAAAATGGACGCGGAGTCCGGAAAGCAGTAACCGGACGCAAAGTCGGGGGACGCGAAGTCCTGAAAGCAATAAAGTGGACGCGAAGTTCGGGGACGCGAAGTCCTGAAAGCAGTAACCGGACGCAAATTCCTGGGACGCGAAGTCCTAAAAGCAATAAAGTGGACGCGGAGACCGAAAGCAGTAACCGGACGCAAAGTCCGGGGACGCGAAGTCCTGAAAGCAGTAAAGTGACACGCGGAGTCCGGAAAGCAGTAACCCGACGCAAAGTCCGGGGACGCGAATTCCTGAAAGCTTAAGAGGACGCGGAGTCCGGAAAGCAATAACCGACCGACGCAAAGTCCGGGGACGCGAAGTCCTGAAAGCACAAAAGTGGACGCAGAGTCCGGAAAGCAATAACCGGATGCAAAGTCCGGGGACGCGAAGTCCTGAAAGCAATAAATTGGACGCGGAGTCCGGAAAGCAGTAACGAGACGCAAAGTCCGGGGACGCGAAGTCCTGAAATCAGTAAAGTGGACGCGGAGTCCGGAAAGCAGTAACCGGACGCAAAGTCCGGGGACGCGATGTCCTGAAAGCAGTAAAGTGGACGCGGAGTCCGGAAAGTAGTAACCGGACGCAAATTCCGGGGACGCGAAGTCCTAAAAGCAATAAAGTGGACGCGGAGTCCGGAAAGCAGTAACCGGACGCAAAGTCCGGGGACGCGAAGTCCTGAAAGCAGTAAAGTGGACGCGGAGTCCGGAAAGCAGTAACCGGACGCAAAGTCCGGGGAAGCGAATTCCTGAAAGCAGTTAAGAGTACGCGGAGTCCGGAAAGCAATAACTGGACGCAAAGTCCGGGGACGCGAAGTCCTGAAAGCACAAAAGTGGACGCAGAGTCCGGAAAGCAATAACCGGATGCAAAGTCCGGGGACGCGAAGTCCTGAAAGCAATAAATTGGACGCGGAGTCCGGAAAGCAGTAACAGGACGCAAAGTCCGGGGACGCGATTTCCTGAAATCAGTAAAGTGGACGCGGAGTCCGGAAAGCAATAACCGGACGCAAAGTCCGGGGACGCGAAGTCCTGAAAGCACTAAAGTGGACGCGGAGTCCGGAAAGCAGTAACCGGACGCAGAGTCCGGGGACGCGAAGTCCTGAAAGCAGTAAAGTGGACGCAGAGTCCGGAAAGAAGTAACTGGACGCAGAGTCCGGGGACGCGAAGTCCTGAAAGCACTAAAGTGGACGGGGAGTACAGAACGCAGTAACCGGACGCAAAGTCCGGGGACGCGAAGTCCTGAAAGCAGTAAAGTGGAAGCGGAGTCCGGAAAGAAGTAACGGACGAAGAGTCCGGGGACGCGAAGTCCTGAAAGCGAGTCCGGAAAGCAGTAACCGGACACAAAGTCCGGGACGCGAAGTCCTGAAAGCAGTAAATGGACGCGGAGTCCGGAAAGCAGTAACCGGACGCAAAGTCGGGGGACGCGAAGTCCTGAAAGCAATAAAGTGGACGCGAAGTTCGGGGACGCGAAGTCCTGAAAGCAGTAACCGGACGCAAATTCCTGGGACGCGAAGTCCTAAAAGCAATAAAGTGGACGCGGAGACCGGAAAGCAGTAACCGGACGCAAAGTCCGGGGACGCGAAGTCCTGAAAGCAGTAAAGTGGACGCGGAGTCCGGAAAGCAGTAACCCGACGCAAAGTCCGGGGACGCGAATTCCTGAAAGCAGTTAAGAGGACGCGGAGTCCGGAAAGCAATAACCGGACGCAAATCCGGGGACGCAAGTCCTAAAAGCACAAAGTGGCGCAGAGTCCGGAAAGCAATAACCGGATGCAAAGTCCGGGGACGCGAAGTCCTGAAAGCAATAAATTGGACGCGGAGTCCGGAAGCAGTAACGGGACGCAAAGTCCGGTGACGCGAAGTCCTGAAATCAGTAAAGTGGACGCGGAGTCCGGAAAGCAGTAACCGGACGCAAAGTCCGGGACGCGAAGTCCTGAAAGCAGTAAAGTGGACGCGGAGTCCGGAAAGTAGTAACCGACGCAAATTCCGGGGACGCGAAGTCCTAAAGCAATAAATTGGACGCGGAGTCCGGAAAGCATAACCGGACGCAAAGTCCGGGACGCGAAGTCCTGAAAGCAGTAAAGTGGACGCGGAGTCCGAAAGCAGTAACCGACGCAAAGTCCGGGGACGCGAATTCCTGAAAGCAGTTAGAGTACGCGGAGTCCGGAAAGCAATAACTGGACGCAAATCCCGGGGACGCGAAGTCCTGAAAGCACAAAAGTGGACGCAGAGTCCGGAAAGCAATAACCGGATGCAAAGTCCGGGACGCGAAGTCCTGAAAGCAATAAATTGGACGAGGAGTCCGGAAAGCAGTAACGAGACGCAAAGTCCGGGGACGCAAGTCCTGAAAGCAGTAAAGTGGACGCGAGTCCGGAAAGCAGTAACCGGACGCAAAGTCCGGGGACGCGAAGTCCTGAAAGCAGTAAAGTGGACGCGGAGTCCGAAAGTAGTAACCGACGCAAAGTCCGGGACGCGAAGTCCAGAAAGCGTAAAGTGGACGCAGAGTCCGGAAAGAAATAACCGGACGCAATATCCGGGGACGCGAAGTCCTGAAAGCAGTAAAGTGGACGCGGAGTCCGGAAAGCAGTAACGGGACGCAAAGTCCGGGGACGCGAAGTCCTGAAATCAGTAAAGTGGACCGCGGAGTCCGGAAAGCAATAACCGGACCGCGAAGTCCTGAAAGCATTAAAGTGGACGCGCAGTCTGAAAGCAGAACCGGACGTAAAGTCCGGGACGCGAAGTCTGAAAGCAATAAAGTGGACGCGGAGTCCGGAAAGCAGTAACCGGACGCAAAGTCCCCGGACGCGAAGTCCTGCAAGCAGTAAAGTGGACGCAGAGTCCGGAAAGAAGTAACGGACGCAAAGTCCGGGGACGCGAAGTCGTGAAAGCAATAAAGTGGACGCGGAGTCCGGAAAGCAGTAACCGGACGCAAAGTCCCAGGACGCGAAGTCCTGCAAGCAGTAAAGTGGACGCGGAGTCCGGAAAGCAGTAACCGGACGCAAAGTCCGGGGACGCGAAGTCCTGAAAGCAGTAAAGTGGACGCGGAGTCCGGAAAGCAGTAACAAGACGCAAAGTCCAGGGACGCGAAGTCCTGAAATCAGTAAAGTGGACGCGGAGTCCGGAAAGCAATAACCGGACGCGAAGTCCTGAAAACAGTAAATGGACGCGCAGTCCGGAAAGCAGTAACCGGACGTAAAGTCTGGGGACGCGAAGTCGTGAAAGCAATAAAGTGGACGCGGAGTCCGGAAAGCAGTAACCGGACGCAAAGTCCCAGGACGCGAAGTCCTGCAAGCAGTAAAGTGGACGCGGAGTCCGGAAAGCAGTAACCGGACGCAATGTCCGGGGACGCGAAGTTCTGAAAGAAGTAAAGTGGACGCGGAGTCCGGAAAGCATACCGGACGCGAAGTCTTGGGACGCGAAGTCCTGAAAGTAGTAAAGTGGACGCGGAGTCCAGAAAGCAATAACCGGACGCAAAGTCGGGGGACGCGCGAAGTCCTGAAGCAATAAAGTGGACGAAGTCCGGGACGCGAAGTCCTGAAAGCATACCGGACGCAAATTCCGGGGACGCGAAGTCCTAAAAGCAATAAAGTGGACGCGGAGTCCGGAAAGCTGTAACCGGACGCAAGTCCGGGACGCGAAGTCCTGAAAGCAGTAAAGTGGACGCGGAGTCCGAAAGCAGTAACCGGACGCAAGTCCGGGGACGCGAAACCTAAAGCAGTAAAGTGGACGCGGAGTTCGGAAAGCACTAACCGGACGCAAAGTCCGGGTACGCGAAGTCCTGAAAGCAGTAAAGTGGACGCGGAGTCCGGAAAGCAGAACCCGGACGCAAAGTCCTGGGACGCGAAGTCCTGAAAGCAGTAAATGGACGCCGAGTCCGGAAAGCAATAACGGACGCAAAGTCCGGGGACGCGAAGTCCTGAAAGCACTAAAGTGGACGCGGAGTCCGGAAAGCAGTAACCGGACGCAAAGTCCGGGGACGCGAAGTCCTGAAAGCAGTAAAGTGGACGCGGAGTCCGGAAAGCAATAACCGGATGCAAAGTCCGGGGACGCGAAGTCCTGAAAGCAATAAATTGGACGCGGAGTCCGGAAAACAGTAACCGGACGCAAAGTCCGGGGACGCGAAGTCCTGAAAGCAATAAAGTGGACGCGGAGTCCGGAAAGCAGTAACAGGACGCAAAGTCCGGGGACGCGATTTCCTGAAATCAGTAAAGTGGGCGCGGAGTCCGGAAAGCAATAACCGGACGCAAAGTCCGGGGACGCGAAGTCCTGAAAGCACTAAAGTGGACGCGGAGTCCGGAAAGCAGTAACCGGACGCAGAGTCCGGGGACGCGAAGTCCTGAAAGCAGTAAAGTGGACGCAGAGTCCGGAAAGAAGTAACTGGACGCAGAGTCCGGGGACGCGAAGTCCTGAAAGCACTAAAGTGGACGGGAGTACAGAACGCAGTAACCGGACGCAAAGTCCGGGGACGCGAAGTCCTGAAAGCAGTAAGTGGAAGCGGAGTCCGGAAAGAAGTAACGGGACGAAGAGTCCGGGGACGCGAAGTCCTGAAAGCGGAGTCCGGAAAGCAGTAACCGGACACAAAGTCCGGGACGCGAAGTCCTGAAGCAATAAAATGGACGCGGAGTCCGGAACAGTAACCGGACGCAAAGTCGGGGGACGCGAAGTCCTGAAAGCAATAAAGTGGACGCGAAGTTCGGGACGCGAAGTCCTGAAAGCAGTAACCGGACGCAAATTCCTGGGACGCGAAGTCCTAAAAGCAATAAAGTGGACGCGGAGTCCGGAAAGCAGTAACCGGACGCAAAGTCCGGGGACGCGAAGTCCTGAAAGCAGTAAAGTGGACGCGGAGTCCGGAAAGCAGTAACCCGACGCAAGTCCGGGACGCGAATTCCTGAAACAGTTAAGAGGACACGGAGTCCGGAAAGCAATAACCGGACGCAAAGTCCGGGGACGCGAAGTCCTGAAAGCACAAAGTGGACGCGAGTCCGGAAAGCAATAACCGGATGCAAAGTCCCGGGACGCGAAGTCCTGAAAGCAATAATTGGACGCGGAGTCCGGAAAGCAGTAACGAGACGCAAAGTCCGGGGGACGCGAAGTCCCTGAAATCAGTAAAGTGGACGCGGAGTCCGAAAGCAGTAACCGGACGCAAAGTCCGGGGACGCGATGTCCTGAAAGCAGTAAGTGGACGCGAGTCCGGAAAGTAGTAACCGGACGCAAATTCCGGGGACGCGAAGTCCTAAAGCAATAAAGTGGACGCGGAGTCCGGAAAGCAGTAACCGGACGCAAAGTCCGGGGACGCGAAGTCCTGAAAGCAGTAAAGTGGACGCGGAGTCCGGAAAGCAGTAACCGGACGCAAAGTCCGGGGAAGCGAATTCCTGAAAGCAGTTAGAGTACGCGGAGTCGGAAAGCAATAACTGGACGCAAAGTCCGGGACGCGAAGTCCTGAAAGCACAAAAGTGGACGCAGAGTCCGGAAAGCAATAACCGGATGCAAAGTCCGGGGACGCGAAGTCCCTGAAAGCAATAAATTGGACGCGGAGTCCGGAAAGCAGTAACAGGACGCAAAGTCCGGGGACGCGATTTCCTGAAATCAGTAAGTGGACGCGGAGTCCGAAAGCAATAACCGGACGCAAAGTCCGGGGACGCGAAGTCCTGAAAGCACTAAAGTGGACGCGGAGTCCGGAAAGCAGTAACCGGACGCAGAGTCCGGGGACGCGAAGTCCTGAAAGCAGTAAAGTGGACGCAGAGTCCGGAAAGAAGTAACTGGACGCAGAGTCCGGGGACGCGAAGTCCTGAAAGCACTAAAGTGGACGGGGAGTACAGAACGCAGTAACCGGACGCAAAGTCCGGGGACGCGAAGTCCTGAAAGCAGTAAAGTGGAAGCGGAGTCCGGAAAGAAGTAACGGGACGAAGAGTCCGGGGACGCGAAGTCCTGAAAGCGGAGTCCGGAAAGCAGTAACCGGACACAAAGTCCGGGGACGCGAAGTCCTGAAAGCAGTAAAATGGACGCGGAGTCCGGAAAGCAGTAACCGGACGCAAAGTCGGGGGACGGGAAGTCCTGAAAGCAATAAAGTGGACGCGAAGTTCGGGGACGCGAAGTCCTGAAAGCAGTAACCGGACGCAAATTCCTGGGACGCGAAGTCCTAAAAGCAATAAAGTGGACGCGGAGACCGGAAAGCAGTAACCGGACGCAAAGTCCGGGGACGCGAAGTCCTGAAAGCAGTAAAGTGGACGCGGAGTCCGGAAAGCAGTAACCCGACGCAAAGTCCGGGGACGCGAATTCCTGAAAGCAGTTAAGAGGACGCGGAGTCCGGAAAGCAATAACCGGACGCAAAGTCCGGGGACGCAAAGTCCTGAAAGCACAAAAGTGGACGCAGAGTCCGGAAAGCAATAACCGGATGCAAAGTCCGGGGACGCGAAGTCCTGAAAGCAATAAATTGGACGCGGAGTCCGGAAAGCAGTAACGGGACGCAAAGTCCGGGGACGCGAAGTCCTGAAATCAGTAAAGTGGACGCGGAGTCCGGAAAGCAGTAACCGGACGCAAAGTCCGGGGACGCGAAGTCCTGAAAGCAGTAAAGTGGACGCGGAGTCCGGAAAGTAGTAACCGGACGCAAATTCCGGGGACGCGAAGTCCTAAAAGCAATAAAGTGGACGCGGAGTCCGAAAGCAGTAACCGGACGCAAAGTCCGGGGACGCGAAGTCCTGAAAGCAGTAAAGTGGACGCGGAGTCCGGAAAGCAGTAACCGGACGCAAAGTCCGGGGACGCGAATTCCTGAAAGCAGTTAAGAGTACGCGGAGTCCGGAAAGCAATAACTGGACGCAAAGTCCGGGGACGCGAAGTCCTGAAAGCACAAAAGTGGACGCAGAGTCCGGAAAGCAATAACCGGATGCAAAGTCCGGGGACGCGAAGTCCTGAAAGCAATAAATTGGACGAGGAGTCCGGAAAGCAGTAACGAGACGCAAAGTCCGGGGACGCAAAGTCCTGAAAGCAGTAAAGTGGACGCGGAGTCCGGAAAGCAGTAACCGGACGCAAAGTCCGGGGACGCGAAGTCCTGAAAGCAGTAAAGTGGACGCGGAGTCCGGAAAGTAGTAACCGGACGCAAAGTCCGGGGACGCGAAGTCCAGAAAGCAGTAAAGTGGACGCAGAGTCCGGAAAGAAATAACCGGACGCAATATCCGGGGACGCGAAGTCCTGAAAGCAGTAAAGTGGACGCGGAGTCCGGAAAGCAGTAACGAGACGCAAAGTCCGGGGACGCGAAGTCCTGAAATCAGTAAAGTGGACGCGGAGTCCGGAAAGCAATAACCGGACGCGAAGTCCTGAAAGCAGTAAAGTGGACGCGCAGTCTGGAAAGCAGTAACCGGACGTAAAGTCCGGGGACGCGAAGTCGTGAAAGCAATAAAGTGGACGCGGAGTCCGGAAAGCAGTAACCGGACGCAAAGTCCCCGGACGCGAAGTCCTGCAAGCAGTAAAGTGGACGCGGAGTCCGGAAAGCAGTAACCGGACGCAATGTCCGGGGACGCGAAGTTCTGACAGAAGTAAAGTGGACGCGGAGTCCGGAAAGCAGTAACCGGACGCAATGTCCGGGGACGCGAAGTTCTGAAAGAAGTAAAGTGGACGCGGAGTCCGGAAAGCAGTAACCGACGCAATGTCCCGTGACCGAAGTTCTGAAAGAAGTAAAGTGGACGCGGAGTCCGAAAGCAATAACCGGACGCAAAGTCGGGGACGCGAAGTCCTGAAGCAATAAAGTGACGCCAGTCCGGGACGCGCAGTCCGAAAGCAGTAACCGGACGCAATTCCGGGGACGCGAAGTCCTAAAAGCAATAAAGTGGACGCGGCGTCCGGAAAGCAGTAACCGACGCAAAGTCCGGGACGCGAAGTCCTGAAAGCAGTAAAGTGGACGCGGAGTCCGGAAAGCAGTAACCGGACGCAAGTCCGGGGACGCTAATACCTGAAGCAGTAAAGTGGACGCGGAGTTCGGAAAGCACTAACCGGACGCAAAGTCCGGGTACGCGAAGTCCTGAAAGCAGTAAAGTGGACGCGGAGTCCGGAAAATAGAACCGGACGCAAAGTCCGGGACGCGAAGTCCTGAAAGCAGTAAAGTGGACGCGGTGTCCAAGAAAGCAGTAACCGTACGCAAAGTCCGGGACGGGAATTCCTGAAAGCAGTGAAGAGGACGCGAGTCCGTAAAGCATAACCGGACGCAAAGTCCGGGGACGCGAAGTCCTGAAAGCAGTAAAGTGGACGCGGAGTCCGGAAAGCAATAACCGGATGCAAAGTCCGGGGACGCGAAGTCCTGAAAGCAATAAATTGGACGCGGAGTCCGGAAAACAGTAACCGGACGCAAAGTCCGGGGAAGCGAAGTCCTGAAAGCAGTAAAGTGGACGCGGAGTCCGGAAAGCAGTAACAGGACGCAAAGTCCGGGGACGCGATTTCCTGAAATCAGTAAAGTGGACGCGGAGTCCGGAAAGCAATAACCGGACGCAAAGTCCGGGGACGCGAAGTCCTGAAAGCACTAAAGTGGACGCGGAGTCCGGAAAGCAGTAACCGGACGCAGAGTCCGGGGACGCGAAGTCCTGAAAGCAGTAAAGTGGACGCAGAGTCCGGAAAGAAGTAACTGGACGCAGAGTCCGGGGACGCGAAGTCCTGAAAGCACTAAAGTGGACGCGGAGTACAGAACGCAGTAACCGGACGCAAAGTCCGGGTACGCGAAGTCCTGAAAGCAGTAAAGTGGAAGCGGAGTCCGGAAAGAAGTAACGGGACGAAGAGTCCGGGGGCGCGAAGTCCTGAAAGCGGAGTCCGGAAAGCAGTAACCGGACGCAAAGTCCGGGGACGCGAAGTCCTGAAAGCAGTAAAATGGACGCGGAGTCCGGAAGTAGTAACCGGACGCAAGTCGGGGACGCGAAGTCCAGAAAGCAATAAAGTGGACGCGAAGTCCGGGGACGCGAAGTCCTGAAAGCAGTAACCGGACGCAAATTCCGGGGACGCGAAGTCCTAAAAGCAATAAAGTGGACGCGGCGTCCGGAAAGCAGTAACCGGACGCAAAGTCCGGGGACGCGAAGTCCTGAAAGCAGTAAAGTGGACGCGGAGTTCGGAACAGCACTAACCGGACGCAAAGTCCGGGTACGCGAAGTCCTGAAAGCAGTAAAGTGGACGCGGAGTCCGGAAAGCACTAACCGGACGCAAAGTCCGGGGACGCGAAGTCCTGAAAGCACAAAAGTGGACGCAGAGTCCGGAAAGCAATAACCGGATGCAAAGTCCGGGGACGTGAAGTCCTGAAAGCAATAAATTGGACGCGGAGTCCGGAAAACAGTAACCGGACGCAAAGTCCGGGGACGCGAAGTCCTGAAAGCAGTAAAGTGGACGCGGAGTCCGGAAAGCAGTAACGGGACGCAAAGTCCGGGGACGCGATTTCCTGAAAGCAGTAAAGTGGACGCGGAGTCCGGAAAGCAATAACCGGACGCAAAGTCCGGGGACGCGAAGTCCTGAAAGCAGTAAAGTGGACGCGGAGTCCGGAAAGCAATAACCGGACGCAAAGTCCGGGGACGCGAATTCCTGAAAGCAGTTAAGAGGACGCGGAGTCCGGAAAGCAATAACCGGATGCAAAGTCCGGGGACGCGAAGTCCTGAAAGCAATAAATTGGACGCGGAGTCCGGAAAACAGTAACCGGACGCAAAGTCCGGGGACGCGAAGTCCTGAAAGCAGTAAAGTGGACGCGGAGTCCGGAAAGCAGTAACGGGACGCAAAGTCCGGGGACGCGATTTCCTGAAATCAGTAAAGTGGACGCGGAGTCCGGAAAGCAATAACCGGACGCAAAGTCCGGGGACGCGAAGTCCTGAAAGCAGTAAAGTGGACGCGGAGTCCGGAAAGCAGTAACCGGACGCAAAGTCCGGGGACGCGAAGTCCTGAAAGCAGTAAAGTGGACGCGGAGTCCGGAAAGTAGTAACCGGACGCAAAGTCCGGGGACGCGAAGTCCTGAAAGCAGTAAAGTGGACGCGGAGTCCGGAAAGCAGTAACCGGACGCAAAGTCCGGGGACGCGAAGTCCTGAAAGCAGTAAATGGACGCGGAGTCCGGAAGAGTAACCGGACGCAGAGTCCGGGACGCGAAGTCCTGAAAGCCGGAGTCCGGAAAGCAGTAACCGGACAAAGTCCGGGGACGCGAAGTCCTGAAAGCAGTAAAGTGGACGCGGAGTCCGGAAAGCAGTAACCGGACGCAAAGTCCGGGGACGCGAAGTCCTGAAAGCAGTAAAGTGGACGCGGAGTCCGGAAAGCAGTAACCGGACGCAAAGTCCGGGGACGCGAAGTCCTGAAAGCAGTAAAGTGGACGCGGAGTCCGGAAAGAAAGTCCGGACGCAAAGTCCGGGACGCGAAGTCCTGAAAGCAGTAAAGTGGACGCGGAGTCCGGAAAGCTAACCGGACGCAAAGTCCGGGGACGCGAAGTCCTGAAAGCAGTAAAGTGGACGCGGAGTCCGGAAAGCAGTAACCGGACGCAAAGTCCGGGGACGCGAAGTCCTGAATCAGTAAAGTGGACGCGGAGTCCGGAAAGCAATAACCGGGACGAAGTCCTGAAAGCAGTAAAGTGGACGCGGAGTCCGGAAAGCAGTAACCGGACGCAAAGTCCGGGGACGCGAAGTCCTGAAAGCAATAAAGTGGACGCTGAGTCCGGAAAGCAGTAACCGACGCAAAGTCCGGGGACGCGAAGTCCTGAAAGCATAAAGTGGACGCGGAGTCCGGAAAGCAGTAACCGGACGCAAAGTCCGGGGACGCGAAGTCCTGAAAGCAGTAAAGTGGACGCGGAGTCCGGAAAGCAATAACCGGACGCGAAGTCCGGGACGCGAAGTCCTGAAGAAGTAAGTGGACGCGGAGTCCAGAAAGCAATAACCGGACGCAAAGTCGGGGACGCGAAGTCCTGAAAGCAGTAAAGTGGACGCGAAGTCCGGGGACGCGAGTCTGAAAGCAGTAACCGGACGCAAATTCCGGGGACGCGAAGTCCTGAAAGCATAAAGTGGACGCGGAGTCCGGAAAGCAGTAACCGGACGCAAAGTCCGGGACGCGAAGTCCTGAAAGCAGTAAAGTGGACGCGGAGTCGGAAAGCAGTAACCGGACGCAAAGTCCGGGGACGCGAAGTCCTGAAAGCAGTAAAGTGGACGCGGAGTCCGGAAAGCAGTAACCGGACGAAAGTCCGGGACGCGAAGTCCTGAAAGCAGTAAAGTGGACGCGGAGTCCGGAAAGCAAAACCGGACCAAAGTCCGGGGACGCGAAGTCCTGAAAGCAGTAAAATGGACGCGGAGTCCGGAAAGCAATAACCGGACGCAAAGTCCGGGGACGCGAAGTCCTGAAAGCAGTAAAATGGACGCGGAGTCCGGAAGCAATAACCGGACGCAAAGTCCGGGGACGCGAAGTCCTGAAAGCAGTAAAGTGGACGCGGAGTCCGGAAGCAATAACCGGACGCAAAGTCCGGGGACGCGAAGTCCTGAAAGCAGTAAAGTGGACGCGGAGTCCAGAAAGCAGTAACCGGACGCAAAGTCCGGGGACGCGAAGTCCTGAAAGCAGTAAAGTGGACGCGGAGTCCGGAAAGCAATAACCGGACGCAAAGTCCGGGGACGCGAAGTCCTGAAAGCAGTAAAGTGGACGCGGAGTCCGGAACAGTAACCGACGCAAAGTCCGGGACGCGAAGTCCTGAAAGCAGTAAAGTGGACG
Organism: Punica granatum; assembly: GCF_007655135.1. Classification (NCBI taxonomy): domain Eukaryota; kingdom Viridiplantae; phylum Streptophyta; class Magnoliopsida; order Myrtales; family Lythraceae; genus Punica; species Punica granatum. Next base: position 21,908 of record NW_022204242.1, read on the forward strand.
CGGAGTCCGGAAAGCAGTAACCGGACGCAAAGTCCGGGACGCGAAGTCCTGAAAGCAGTAAAGTGGACGCGGAGTCCGGAAGCAATAACCGGACGCAAAGTCCGGGGACGCGAGGTCCTGAAAGCACTAAAGTGGACGCGGAGTCCGAAAAGCAGTAACCGGACACAAAGTCCGGGGACGCGAAGTCCTGAAAGCAGTAAAGTAGACGCCGAGTCCGGATAGGAATAACCGGACGCAAAGTCCGAAAGCAGTAAAGTGGACGCGGAGTCCGGATAGCAGTAACCGCACGCAAAGTCCGGGGACGCGAAGTCCTGAAAGCAGTAAAGTGGACGCGGAGTCCGGATAGCAGTAACCGGACGCAAAGTCCGGGGACGCGATTTCCTGAAAGCAGTAAAGTGGACGCGGAGTCCGGGGACGCGAAGTCCTGAAAGCACTAAGTGGACGCGGAGTCCGGAAAGCAGTAACCGGACGAAAGTCCGGGGACGCGAAGTCCTGAAAGCAGTAAAGTGGACGCGGAGTCCGAAAGAAGTAACCGGACGCAGAGTCCGGGACGCGAAGTCCTGAAGCACTAAAGTGGACGCGGAGTCCGGAAGCAGTAACCGGACGCAAAGTCCGGGACGCGAAGTCCTGAAAGCAGTAAAGTGGACGCGGAGTCCGGAAAGAAGTAACCGGACGCAGAGTCCGGGGACGCGAAGTCCTGAAAGCGGAGTCCGGAAAGCGGTAAACGGACGCAAAGTCGGGGACGCGAAGTCCTGAAAGCAGTAAAGTGGACGCGGAGTCCGAAAGCAGTAACCGGACGCAAGTCCGGGACGCGAAGTCCTGAAAGCAGTAAAGTGGACGCGGAGTCCGAAAGCAGTAACCGGACGCAAAGTCCGGGGACGCGAAGTCCTGAAAGCAGTAAAGTGGACGCGGAGTCCGGAAAGCAGTAACCGGACGCAAAGTCCGGGGACGCGAAGTCCTGAAAGCAGTAAAGTGGACGCGGAGTCCGGAAGCAATAACCGGACGCAATGTCCGGGGACGCGAAGTCCTGAAAGCAGTAAAGTGGACGCGGAGTCCGGAAAGCAGTAACGGACGCAAAGTCCGGGGACGCGAAGTCCTGAAATCAGTAAAGTGGACGCGGAGTCCGGAAAGCAATAACCGGCGCCGAAGTCCTGAAAGCAGTAAAGTGGACGCGGAGTCCGGAAAGCAGTAACCGGACGCAAAGTCCGGGGACGCGAAGTCCTGAAAGCAATAAAGTGGACGCGGAGTCCGGAAAGCAGTAACCGGACGCAATCCCCAGGACGCGAAGTCCTGAAGCAGTAAAGTGGACGCGGAGTCCGGAAAGCAGTAACCGGACGCAATGTCCGGGGACGCGAAGTTCTGAAAGAAGTAAAGTGGACGCGGAGTCCGGAAAGCAATAACCGGACGCGAAGTCTTGGACGCGAAGTCCTGAAGAAGTAAAGTGGACGCGGAGTCCAGAAAGCAATAACCGGACGCAAGTCGGGGACGCGAAGTCCTGAAAGCAATAAAGTGACGCGAAGTCCGGGACGCGAAGTCCTGAAAGCAGTACCGGACGCAAATTCCGGGGACGCGAAGTCCTCAAGCATAAAGTGGACGCGGAGTCCGGAAAGCAGTAACCGGACGCAAAGTCCGGGACGCGAAGTCCTGAAAGCAGTAAAGTGGACGCGGAGTCCGGAAAGCAGTAACCGGACGCAAAGTCCGGGGACGCGAATCCTGAAAGCAGTAAAGTGGACGCGGAGTCCGGAAAGCACTAACCGGACGCAAAGTCCGGGACGCGAAGTCCTGAAAGCAGTAAAGTGGACGCGGAGTCCGGAAAGCAGAACCGGACGCAAAGTCCGGGACGCGAAGTCCTGAAGCAGTAAAGTGGACGCGGAGTCCGGAAGCAGTAACCGGACGCAAAGTCCGGGGACGCGAAGTCCTGAAAGCATGAAGAGGACGCGGAGTCCGGAAAGCAATAACCGACGCAAAGTCCGGGGACGCGAAGTCCTGAAAGCAGTAAAGTGGACGCGGAGTCCGGAAAGCAATAACCGGACGCAAAGTCCGGGGACGCGAAGTCCTGAAAGCAGTAAAGTGGACGCGGAGTCCGAAAGCAGTAACCGGACGCAAAGTCCGGGACGCGAAGTCCTGAAAGAAGTAAGTGGACGCGGAGTCCGGAAAGCAGTAACCGGACGCAAAGTCCGGGGACGCGAAGTCCTGAAAGCAGTAAAGTGGACGCGGAGTCCGGAAAACAGTAACCGGACGCAAAGTCCGGGGACGCGATTCCTGAAAGCAGTAAAGTGGACGCGGAGTCCGGAAAGCAGTAACCGGACGCAAGTCCGGGGACGCGAAGTCCTGAAAGCAGTAAGTGGACGCAGAGTCCGGAAAGCAATAACCGGACGCAAATTCCGGGGACGCGAAGTCCTGAAAGCAATAAAGTGGACGCGGAGTCCGGAAAGCAATAACCGGACGCAAAGTCCGGGGACGCGAAGTCCTGAAAGCACTAAAGTGGACGCGGAGTCCGGAAAGCACTAACCGGACGCAAAGTCCGGTGACGCGAAGTCCAGAAAGCAGTAAAGTGGACGCGGAGTCTGGAAAGAAGTAACGGGACGCAGAGTCCGGGGACGCGAAGTCCTGAAAGCAGTAAAGTGGACGCGGAGTCCGGAAAGAAGTAACCGGACGCACAGTCCGGGGACGCGAAGTCCTGAAAGCAGTTAAGAGGACGCGGAGTCCGGAAAGCAATAACTGGACGCAGAGTCCGGGGACGCGAAGTCCTGAAAGCACTAAAGTGGACGCGGAGTCCGGAAAGCAGTAACCGGACGCAAAGTCCGGGGACGCGAAGTCCTGAAAGCAGTAAAGTGGACGCGGAGTCCGGAAAGCAATAACCGGATGCAAAGTCCGGGGACGCGAAGTCCTGAAAGCAATAAATTGGACGCGGAGTCCGGAAAACAGTAACCGGACGCAAAGTCCGGGGACGCGAAGTCCTGAAAGCAGTAAAGTGGACGCGGAGTCTGGAAAGCAGTAACTGGACGCAAAGTCCGGGGACGCGATTTCCTGAAATCAGTAAAGTGGACGCGGAGTCCGGAAAGCAATAACCGGACGCAAAGTCCGGGGACGCGAAGTCCTGAAAGCACTAAAGTGGACGCGGAGTCCGGAAAGCAGTAACCGGACGAAGAGTCCGGGGACGCGAAGTCCTGAAAGCCGTAAAGTGGACGCGGAGTCCGGAAAGAAGTAACTGGACGCAGAGTCCGGGGACGCAAAGTCCTGAAAGCACTAAAGTGGACGCGGAGTACAGAACGCAGTAACCGGACGCAAAGTCCGGGGACGCGAAGTCCTGAAAGCAGTAAAATGGACGCGGAGTCCGGAAAGAAGTAACTGGACGCAGAGTCCGGGGACACGAAGTCCTGAAAGCGGAGTCCGGAAAGCGGTAAACGGACGCAAAGTCCGGGGACGCGAAGTCCTGAAAGCAGTAAAGTGGACGCGGAGTCCGGAAAGCAGTAACCGGACGCAAAGTCCGGGGACGCGAAGTCCTGAAAGCAGTAAAGTGGACGCGGAGTCCGGAAAGCAGTAACCGGACGCAAAGTCCGGGGACGCGAAGTCCTGAAAGCAGTAAAGTGGACGCGGAGTCCGGAAAGTAGTAACCGGACGCAAAGTCCGGGGACGCGAAGTCCTGAAAGCAGTAAAGTGGACGCTGAGTCCGGAAAGCAATAACCGGACGCAATGTCCGGGGACGCGAAGTCCTGAAAGCAGTAAAGTGGACGCGGAGTCCGGAAAGCAGTAACGTGACGCAAAGTCCGGGGACGCGAAGTCCTGAAATCAGTAAAGTGGACGCGGAGTCCGGAAAGCAATAACCGGACGCGAAGTCCTGAAAGCAGTAAAGTGGACGCGGAGTCCGTAAAGCAGTAACCGGACGTAAAGTCCGGGGACGCGAAGTCGTGAAAGCAATAAAGTGGACGCTGAGTCCGGAAAGCAGTAACCGGACGCAAAGTCCCAGGACGCGAACTCCTGCAAGCAGTAAAGTGGACGCGGAGTCCGGAAAGCAGTAACCGGACGCAATGTCCGGGGACGCGAAGTTCTGAAAGAAGTACAGTGGACGCGGAGTCCGGAAAGCAATAACCGGACGCGAAGTCTTGGGACGCGAAGTCCTGAAGAAGTAAAGTGGACGCGGAGTCCAGAAAGCAATAACCGGACGCAAAGTCGGGGACGCGAAGTCCTGAAAGCAATAAAGTGGACGCGAAGTCCGGGGACGCGAAGTCCTGAAAGCAGTAACCGGACGCAAATTCCGGGGACGCGAAGTCCTCAAAGCAATAAAGTGGACGCGTAGTCCGGAAAGCAGTAACCGGACGCAAAGTCCGGGGACGTGAAGTCCTGAAAGCAGTAAAGTGGACGCGGACCCGGAAAGCAGTAACCGGACGCAAAGTCCGGGGACGCGAATACTTGAAAGCAGTAAAGTGGACGCGGAGTTCGGAAAGCACTAACCGGACGCAAAGTCCGGGTACGCGAAGTCCTGAAAGCAGTAAAGTGGACGCGGAGTCCGGAAAGCAGAAACCGGACGCAAAGTCCGGGGACGCGAAGTCCTGAAAGCAGTAAAGTGGACGCGGAGTCCAAGAAAGCAGTAACCGGACGCAAAGTCCGGGGACGCGAATTCCTGAAAGCAGTGAAGAGGACGCGGAGTCCGTAAAGCAATAACCGGACGCAAAGTCCGGGGACGCGAAGTCCTGAAAGCTGTAAAGTGGACGCAGAGTCCGGAAAGCAATAACCGGACGCAAAGTCCGGGGACGCGAAGTCCTGAAAGCACTAAAGTGGACGCGGAGTCCGGAAAGCAGTAACCGGACGCAAAGTCCGGGGACGCGAAGTCCTGAAAGAAGTAAAGTGGACGCAGAGTCCGGAAAGCAATAACCGGATGCAAAGTCCGGGGACGCGAAGTCCTGAAAGCACTAAAGTGGACGCGGAGTCCGGAAAACAGTAACCGGACGCAAAGTCCGGGGACGCGGATTCCTGAAAGCAGTAAAGTGGACGCGGAGTCCGGAAAGCAGTAACGGGACGCAAAGTCCGGGGACGCGATTTCCTGAAATCAGTAAAGTGGACGCAGAGTCCGGAAAGTAATAACCGGACGCAAATTCCGGGGACGCGAAGTCCTGAAAGCACTAAAGTGGACGCGGAGTCCGGAAAGCAGTAACCGGACGCAGAGTCCGGGGACGCGAAGTCCTGAAAGCAGTAAAGTGGACGCGGAGTCCGGAAAGAGGTAACTGGACGCAGAGTCCGGGGACGCGAAGTCCTGAAAGCACTAAAGTGGACGCGGAGTACAGAACGCAGTAACCGGACGCAAAGTCCGGGGACGCGAAGTCCTAAAGCAGTAAAGTGGAAGCGGAGTCCGGAAAGAAGTAACGGGACGAAGAGTCCGGGGGCGCGAAGTCCTGAAAGCGGAGTCCGGAAAGCAGTAACCGGACGCAAAGTCCGGGGACGCGAAGTCCTGAAAGCAGTAAAATGGACGCGGAGTCCGGAAAGAAGTAACTGGACGCAGAGTCCGGGGACACGAAGTCCTGAAAGCAGTAAAGTGGATTCGGAGTCCGGAAAGTAGTAACCGGACGCAAAGTCCGGGGACGCGAAGTCCTGAAAGCAGTAAAGTGGACGCGGAGTCCGGAAAGCAGTAACCGGACGCAAAGTCCGGGGACGCGAAGTCCTGAAAGCAGTAAAGTGGACACAGAGTCCGGAAAGCAATAACCGGACGCAATGTCCGGGGACGCGAAGTCCTGAAAGCAGTAAAGTGGACGCGGAGTCCGGAAAGCAGTAACGAGACGCAAAGTCCGGGGACGCGAAGTCCTGAAATCAGTAAAGTGGACGCGAAGTCCGGAAAGCAATAACCGGACGCGAAGTCCTGAAAGCAGTAAAGTGGACGCGGAGTCCGGAAAGAAGTAACCGGACGCAAAGTCCGGGGAAGCGAAGTCCTGAAAGCAGTAAATTGGACGCGGAGTCCGGAAAGCAGTAACCGGACGCAAAGTCCGGGGACGCGAAGTCCTGAAAGCAGTAAAGTGGATTCGGAGTCCGGAAAGTAGTAACCGGACGCAAAGTCCGGGGACGCGAAGTCCTGAAAGCAGTAAAGTGGACGCGGAGTCCGGAAAGCAGTAACCGGACGCAAAGTCCGGGGACGCGAAGTCCTGAAAGCAGTAAAGTGGACACAGAGTCCGGAAAGCAATAACCGGACGCAATGTCCGGGGACGCGAAGTCCTGAAAGCAGTAAAGTGGACGCGGAGTCCGGAAAGCAGTAACGAGACGCAAGTCCGGGGACGCGAAGTCCTGAATCAGTAAAGTGGACGCGAAGTCCGGAAAGCAATAACCGGACGCGAAGTCCTGAAAGCAGTAAAGTGGACGCGGAGTCCGGAAACAGTAACCGGACGTAAAGTCCGGGGACGCGAAGTCGTGAAAGCAATAAAGTGGACGCGGAGTCCGGAAAGCAGTAACCGACGCAAAGTCCCAGGACGCGAACTCCTGCAAGCAGTAAAGTGGACGCGGAGTCCGGAAAGCAGTACCGGACGCAATGTCCGGGGACGCGAAGTTCTGAAAGAGTAAGTGGACGCGGAGTCCGGAAAGCATAACCGGACGCAGTCTTGGGACGCGAAGTCCTGTAAGAAGTAAAGTGGACGCGGAGTCCAGAAAGCAATAACCGGACGCAAAGTCGGGGGACACGAAGTCCTGAAAGCAATAAAGTGGACGCGAAGTTCGGGGACGCGAAGTCCTGAAAGCAGTAACCGGACGCAAAGTCCGGGGACGCGAAGTCCTGAAAGCAGTAAAGTGGACGCGGAGTCCGGAAAGCAGTAACCGGACGCAAAGTCTGGGGACGCGAATACCTTAAAGCAGTAAAGTGGACGCGGAGTTCGGAAAGCACTAACCGGACGCAAAGTCCGGGGACGCGAAGTCGTGAAAGCAGTAAAGTGGGCGCGGAGTCCGGAAAGCAGAAACCTGACACAAAGTCCGGGGACGCGAAGTCCTGAAGGCAGTAAAGTGGACGCGGAGTCCAAGAAAGCAGTAACCGGACGCAAAGTCCGGGGACGCTAATTCCTGAAAGCAGTTAAGAGAACGCGGAGTCCGTAAAGCAATAACCGGACGCAAAGTCCGGGGACGCGAAGTCCTGAAAGCAGTAAAGTGGACGCGAAGTCCAGAAAGTAGTAACGGGACGCAAAGTCCGAGAACGCGACGTCCTGAAAGCAGTAATGCGGACGCAGAGTCCGGAAAGCAATAACCGGACGCAAAGTCCGGGGACGCGAAGTCCTGAAAGCACTAAAGTGGACGCGGAGTCCGGAAAGCAGTAACCGGACGCAAAGTCCGGGGACGCGAAGTCCTGAAACACTAAAGTGGACGCGGAGTCCGGAAAGCAGTAACCGGACGCAAAGTCCGGTGACGCGAAGTCCTGAAAGCAGTAAAGTGGACGCGGAGTCCGGAAAGCAATAACCGGATGCAAGTCCGGGACGCGAAGTCCTGAAAGCAATAAATTGGACGCGGAGTCCGGAAACAGTAACCGGACGCAAGTCCGGGGACGCGAATCCTGAAAGCAGTAAAGTGGACGCGGAGTCCGGAAAGCAGTAACGGACGCAAAGTCCGGGGACGCGATTTCCTGAATCAGTAAGTGGACGCGGAGTCCGAAAGCAATAACCAACGGACGCAAAGTCCGGGGACGCGAAGTCCTGAAAGCACTAAAGTGGACGCGGAGTCCGGAAGGCAGTAACCGGACGCAGAGTCCGGGGACGCGAAGTCCTGAAGCAGTAAAGTGGACGCAGAGTCCGGAAAGCAGTAACTGGACGCAGAGTCCGGGGACGCGAAGTCCTGAAAGCACTAAGTGGACGCGGAGTACAGAACGCAGTAACCGGACGCAAAGTCCGGGACGCGAAGTCCTGAAAGCAGTAAAGTGGACGCGGAGTCCGGAAAGCTAACCGGACGCGAAGTCCTGAAAGCAGTAAAGTGGACGCGGAGTCCGGAACAGTAACCGGACGCAAAGTCCGGGGACGCGAAGTCCTGAAAGCAATAAAGTGGACGCGGAGTCCGAAAGCAGTAACCGGACGCAAAGTCCGGGGACGCGAAGTCCTGAAAGCAGTAAAGTGGACGCGGAGTCCGGAAAGCAAGTAACCGGACGCAAAGTCCGGGGACGCGAAGTCCTGAAAGCAATAATGGACGCGGAGTCCGGAAAGCAGTAACCGACCAAGTCCGGGGACGCGAAGTCCTGAAAGCAATAAGTGGACGCGAAGTCCGGGGACGCGAAGTCCTGAAAGCAGTAACCGGATGCAAATTCCGGGGACGCGAAGACCTAAAAGCAATAAAGTGGACGCGGAGTCCGGAAAGCAGTAACCGGACGCAAAGTCCGGGGACGCGAAGTCCTGAAAGCAGTAAAGTGGACACGGAGTCCGGAAAGCAGTAACCGGACGCAAAGTCCGGGGACGCGAATTCCTGAAAGCAGTTAAGAGGACGCGGAGTCCGGAAAGCACTAACCGGACGCAAAGTCCGGGGACGCGAAGTCCTGAAAGCACAGAAGTGGACGCAGAGTCCGGAAAGCAATAACCGGATGCAAAGTCCGGGGACGCGAAGTCCTGAAAGCAATAAATTGGACGCGGAGTCCGGAAAACAGTAACCGGATGCAAAGTCCGGGGACGCGAAGTCCGGGGACGCGAAGTCCTGAAAGCAGTAAAGTGGACGCGGAGTCCGGAAAGCAGTAACGGGACGCAATGTCCGGGGACGCGATTTCCTGATATCAGTAAAGTGGACGCCGAGTCCGGAAAGCAATAACCGGACGCAAAGTCAGGGGACGCGAAGTCCTGAAAGCACTAAAGTGGACGCGGAGTCCGGAAAGTAGTAACCGGACGCAAAGTCCGGGGACGTGAATTCCTGAAAGCAGTGAAGAGGACGCGGAGTCCGTAAAGCAATAACCGGACGCAAAGTCCGGGGACGCGAAGTCCTGAAGCACTCAAGTGGACGCGGAGTCCGGAAAGCAGTAACCGGACGCAAAGTCCGGGGACGCGAAGTCCTGAAAGCAGTAAAGTGGACGCGGAGTCCGGAAAGCAATAACCGGATGCAAAGTCCGGGGACGCGAAGTCCTGAAAGCAATAAATTGGACGCGGAGTCCGGAAAACAGTAACCGGACGCAAAGTCCGGGGACGCGAAGTCCTGAAAGCAGTAAAGTGGACGCGGAGTCCGGAAAGCAGTAACAGGACGCAAAGTCCGGGGACGCGATTTCCTGAAATCAGTAAAGTGGACGCGGAGTCCGGAAAGCAATAACCGGACGCAAAGTCCGAGACGCGAAGTCCTGAAAGCACTAAAGTGGACGCGGAGTCCGGAAAGCAGTAACCGGACGCAGAGTCCGGGGACGCGAAGTCCTGAAAGCCGTAAAGTGGACGCAGAGTCCGGAAAGAAGTAACTGGACGCAGAGTCCGGGGACGCGAAGTCCTGAAAGCACTAAAGTGGACGCGAAGTACAGAACGCAGTAACCGGACGCAAAGTCCGGGGACGCGAAGTCCTGAAAGCAGTAAAATGGACGCGGAGTCCGGAAAGAAGTAACTGGACGCAGAGTCCGGGGACACGAAGTCCTGAAAGCGGAGTCCGGAAAGCGGTAAACGGACGCAAAGTCCGGGGATGCGAAGTCCTGAAAGCAGTAAAGTGGACGCGGAGTCCGGAAAGCAGTAACCGGACGCAAAGTCCGGGGACGCGAAGTCCTGAAAGCAGTAAAGTGGACGCGGAGTCC
>NW_022204243.1:0-5982 GCF_007655135.1 Punica granatum
AGAACACGGGTTTATGGGCCCGTGTGGTGCGAGAAAGGTAAGAACACGGGTTTATGGGCCCGTGTGGTGCATGAAAGTAAGAACACGGGTTTATGGCCCGTGTGGTGCGAGAAAGGTAAGAACACGGTTTTATGGGCCCGTGTGGTGCGAGTAGGTAAGAACACGGGTTTATGGGCCCGTGTGGTGCATGAAAGTGAGAACACGGGTTTATGGGCCCGTGTGGTGCGAGAAAGGTAAGAACACGGGTTTATGGGCCCGTGTGGTGCATGAAAGTAAGAACACGGGTTTATGGGCCCGTGTGTGCGAGAAAGGTAAGAACCGGGTTTATGGGCCCGTGTGGTGCAGGAAGTAAGAAACGGGTTTTGGGCCCGTGTGGTGCGAGAAAGGTAAGAACACGGGTTTATGGGCCCGTGTGGTGCATGAAAAGTAAACACGGGTTTATGGGCCCGTGTGGTGCGAGAAAGGTAAGAACACGGGTTTATGGGCCCGTGTGGTGCGAGAAAGGTAAGAACACGGGTTTATGGGCCCGTGTGGTGCGAAAATGTAAGAACACGGGTTTATGGGCCCGTGTGGTGCGAGAAAGGTAAGAACACGGGTTTATGGGCCCGTGTGGTGCATGAAAGTAAGAACACGGGTTTATGGGCCCGTGTGGTGCGAGAAAGGTAAGAACACGGGTTTATGGGCCCGTGTGGTGCATGAAAGTAAGAACACGGGTTTATGGGCCCGTGTGGTGCGAGAAAGGTAAGAACACGGGTTTATGGGCCCGTGTGGTGCATGAAAGTGAGAACACGGGTTTATGGGCCCGTGTGGTGCGAGAAAGGTAAGAACACGGGTTTATGGGCCCGTGTGGTGCATGAAAGTAAGAACACGGTTTTATGGGCCCGTGTGGTGCGAGAAAGGTAAGAACACGGGTTTATGGGCCCGTGTGGTGCGAGAAAGGTAAGAACACGGGTTTATGGGCCCGTGTGGTGCATGAAAGTGAGAACACGGGTTTATGGGCCCGTGTGGTGCGAGAAAGGTAAGAACACGGGTTTATGGGCCCGTGTGGTGCATGAAAGTAAGAACACGGGTTTATGGCCCGTGTGGTGCGAGAAAGGTAAGAACACGGGTTTATGGGCCCGTGTGGTGCATGAAAGTAAGAACACGGGTTTATGGGCCCGTGTGGTGCGAGAAAGTAAGAACACGGGTTTATGGGCCCGTGTGGTGCGAGAAAGGTAAGAACACGGGTTTATGGGCCCGTGTGGTGCATGAAAGTGAGAACACGGGTTTATGGGCCCGTGTGGTGCGAGAAAGGTAAGAACACGGGTTTATGGGCCCGTGTGGTGCAGGAAAGTAAGAACACGGGTTTATGGGCCCGTGTGGTGCGAGAAAGTAGAACACGGGTTTATGGGCCCGTGTGGTGCAGAAAGTAAGAACACGGGTTTATGGGCCCGTGTGTGCGAGAAAGGTAAGAACACGGGTTTATGGGCCCGTGTGGTGCATGAAAGTGAGAACACGGTTTATGGGCCCGTGTGGTGCAAGAAGGTAAACACGGGTTTATGGGCCCGTGTGGTGCATAAGTAAGAACACGGGTTTATGGGCCCGTGTGGTGCATGAAAGTAAGAACACGGGTTTATGGGCCCGTGTGGTGCGAGAAAGGTAAGAACACGGGTTTATGGGCCCGTGTGGTGCAGGAAAGTAAGAACACGGGTTTATGGGCCCGTGTGGTGCGAGAAGGTAAGAACACGGGTTTATGGGCCCGTGTGGTGCAGAAAGTAAAAAACGGTTTATGGGCCCGTGTGGTGCGAGAAGGTAAGAACCCGGGTTTATGGGCCCGTGTGGTGCATGAAAGTAAGAACACGGGTTTATGGGCCCGTGTGGTGCGAGAAAGGTAAGAACACGGGTTTATGGCCCGTGTGTGCGAGAAAGGTAAGAACACGGGTTTATGGGCCTGTGTGGTGCGAGTAAGGTAAGAATACGGGTTTATGGGCCCGTGTGGTGCATGAAAGTGAGAACACGGGTTTAAGGGCCCCTGTGGTGCCACAAAGGTCAGAACACGGGTTTATGGGCCCGTGTGGTGCGAGAAAGGTAAGAACACGGGTTTATGGGCCCGTGCAGCAGAGAAAGTAAGAACACGGTTTTGTGGGCCCGTGTGGTGCATGAAAGTGAGAACACGGGTTTATGGGCCCGTGTGGTGCAAGAAAGGTAAGAACACGGGTTTATGGGCCAGTGTGGCGCATGAAAGTAAGAACACCGGTTTATGGGCCCGTGTGGTGCGAGAAAGGTAAGAACACGTTTTTATGGGCCCGTGTGGTGCGAGTAAGGTAAGAACACGGGTTTATGGGCCCGTGTGGTGCATGAAAGTGAGAACACGGGTTTATGGGCCCGTGTGGTGCGAGAAAGGTAAGAACCCGGGTTTATGGGCCCGTGTGGTGCATGAAAGTAAGAACACGGGTTTATGGGCTCGTGTGGTCCGAGTAAGGTAAGAACACGGGTTTGTGGGCCCGTGTGGTGCATGAAAGTGAGAACACGGGTTTATGGGCCCGTGTGGTGCAAGAAAGGTAAGAACACGGGTTTATGGGCCAGTGTGGTGCATGAAAGTAAGAACACGGGTTTATGGGCCCGTGTGGTGCGAGAAAGGTAAGAACACGGGTTTATGGGCTCGTGTGGTACGAGTAAGGTAAGAACACGGGTTTATGGGCCCGTGTGGTGCATGAAAGTGAGAACACGGGTTTATGGGCCCGTGTGGTGCATGAAAGTAAGAACACGGGTTTATGGGCCGTGTGGTGCATGAAAGTGAGAAGAAACGGGTTTATGGGCCCGTGTGGTGCATGAAGGTAAGAACACGGGTTTATGGGCCCGTGTGGTGCATGAAGGTAAGAACACGGGTTTATGGGCCCGTGTGGTGCGAGAAAGGTAAGAACACGGGTTTATGGGCCCGTGTGGTGAGAAAGTAAAAACACGGGTTTATGGGCCCGTGTGGTGCATGAAAGAAAGAACACGGGTTTATGGGCCCGTGTGGTGCGAGAAAGGTAAGAACACGGGTTTATGGGCCCGTGTGGTGCATGAAAGTGAGAACACGGGTTTCTGGGCCCGTGTGGTGCGAGAAAGGTAAGAACACGGGTTTATGGGCCCGTGTGGTGCAGGAAAGTAAAACACGGGTTTATGGGCCCGTGTGGTGCGAGAAAGGTAAGAACACGGGTTTATGGGCCCGTGTGGTGCATGAAAGTAAGAACACGGGTTTATGGGCCCGTGTGGTGCGAGTAAGGTAAGAACACGGGTTTATGGGCCCGTGTGGTGCATGAAAGTAAGAACACGGGTTTATGGGCCCGTGTGGTGCGAGAAAGGTAAGAACACGGGTTTTTATGGGCCCGTGTGGTGCGAGAAAGGTAAGAACACGGGTTTATGGGCCCGTGTGGTGCATGAAAGTAAGAACACGGGTTTATGGGCCCGTGTGGTGCATGAAAGTAAGAACACGGGTTTATGGGCCCGTGTGGTGCGAGAAAGGTAAGAACACGAGTTTATGGGCCCGTGTGGTGCAGGAAAGTAAACACGGGTTTATGGGCCCGTGTGGTGCGAGAAAGGTAAGAACACGGGTTTATGGGCCCGTGTGGTGCATGAAAGTAAGAACACGGGTTTATGGGCCCGTGTGGTGCGAGAAAGGTAAGAACACGGGTTTATGGGTCCGTTTGGTGCATGAATGTAAGAACACGGGATTATGGGCCCGTGTGGTGCGAGTAAGGTAAGAACACGGGTTTATGGGCCTGTGTGGTGCGAGTAAGGTAAGAATACGGGTTTATGGGCCCGTGTGGTGCATGAAAGTGAGAACACGGGTTTATGGGCCCGTGTGGTGCATGAAAGTGAGAACACGGGTTTAAGGGCCCCTGTGGTGCCACAAAGGTCAGAACACGGGTTTATGGCCCGTGTGGTGCGAGAAAGGTAAGAACACGGGTTTATGGGCCCGTGCAGCAGAGAAAGTAAGAACACGGTTTTGTGGGCCCGTGTGGTGCATGAAAGTGAGAACACGGGTTTATGGGCCCGTGTGGTGCAAGAAAGGTAAGAACACGGTTTATGGGCCAGTGTGGTGCATGAAAGTAAGAACACGGTTTATGGGCCCGTGTGGTGCGAGAAGGTAAGAACACGTTTTTATGGGCCCGTGTGGTGCGAGTAAGTAAGAACACGGGTTTATGGGCCGTGTGGTGCATGAAAGTGAGAACACGGGTTTATGGGCCCGTGTGGTGCGAGAAAGGTAAGAACACGGGTTTATGGCCCGTGTGGTGCAGAAAGTAACAACCGGGTTTATGGGCCCGTGTGGTGCGAGAAAGGTAAGAACACGGGTTTATGGGCCCGTGTGGTGCATGAAAGTAAGAACACGGGTTTATGGGCCCGTGTGGTGCGAGAAAGTAAGAACACGGGTTTATGGGCCGTGTGGTGCGAGTAAGGTAAGAACACGGGTTTATGGGCCCGTGTGGTGCATGAAAGTGAAGAACACGGGTTTATGGCCCGTGTGGTGCGAGAAAGGTAAGAACACGGTTTATGGGCCCGTGTGGTGCATGAAAGTAAGAACACGGGTTTATGGGGCCGTGTGGTGCAGAAAGGTAAGAACACGGGTTTATGGGCCCGTGTGGTGCGAGAAAGGTAAGAACACAGGTTTATGGGCCCGTGTGGTGCGAGAAAGGTAAACACGGGTTTATGGCCCGTGTGGTGCGAGAAAGTAAGAACACGGGTTTATGGGCCCGTGTGGTGCATGAAAGTAAGAACACGGGTTTATGGGACCGTGTGGTGCGAGAAAGGTAAGAACACGGGTTTATGGGCCCGTGTGGTGCATGAAAGTAAGAACACGGGTTTATGGGCCCGTGTGGTGCGAGAAAGGTAAGAAACACGGTTTATGGGCCCGTGTGGTGCGAGAAAGGTAAGAACACGGGTTTATGGGCCCGTGTGATGCGAGAAATTTAAGAACACGGGTTTATGGGCCCGTGTGGTGCGAGAAAGGTAAGAACACGGGTTTATGGGCCCGTGTGGTGAATGAAAGTAAGAACACGGGTTTATGGGCCCGTGGGGTGCGAGAAAGTTAAGAACACGGGTTTATGTGCCCGTGCAGCAGAGAAAGTAAGAACACGGGTTTATGGGCCCGTGCGGTGCGAGAAAGGTAAGAACACAGGTTTATGAGCCCGTGTGGTGCGAGAAAGGTAAGAACATCGGTTTATGGGCCCGTGTGGTGCATGAAAGTAAGAACACGGGTTTATGGGACCGTGTGGTGCGAGAAAGGTAAGAACACGGCTTTATGGGCTCGTGTGGTGCGAGAAAGGTAAGAACACGGGTTTATGGGCCCGTGTGGTGTATGAAAGTAAGAACACGGGTTTATTGGCCAGTGTGGTGCGTGAAAGGAAAGAACACGGGTTTATGGGCCCGTGTGGTGCGAGAAAGGTAAGAACACGGGTTTGTGGGCCCGTGTGGTGCATGAAAGTAAGAACACGGGTTTATGGGCCCGTGTGGTGCGAGAAAGGTAAGAACACGGGTTTATGAGCCCGTGTGGTGCGAGAAATTTAAGAACACGGGTTTATGGGCCCGTGTGGTGAATGAAAGTAAGAACACGGGTTTATGGGCCCGTGGGGTGCGAGAAAGTTAAGAACACGGGTTTATGTGCCCGTGCAGCAGAGAAAGTAAGAACACGGGTTTATGGGCCCGTGCGGTGCGAGAAAGGTAAGAACACGGGTTTATGAGCCCGTGTGGTGCGAGAAAGGTAAGAACACCGGTTTATGGGCCCGTGTGGTGCATAAAAGTAAGAACACGGGTTTATGGGACCGTGTGGTGCGAGAAAGGTAAGAACACGGGATTATGGGCCCGTGTGGTGCATGAAAGTAAGAACACTGGTTTATGGGCCCGTGTGGTGCGAGATAGGTAAGAACACGGCTTTATGGGCCCGTGTGGTGCGAGAAAGGTAAGAACACGGGTTTATGGGCCCGTGTGATGCGAGAAATTTAAGAACACGGGTTTATGGGC
>NW_022204244.1:0-14578 GCF_007655135.1 Punica granatum
GTGCTTGCTTAAAGTAAATGCAGAATCAACGGGTCCAGCCCGGAAAGGTGAAGAAGGGGAGTGCTTGCTTAAAGTAAATGCAGAATCAACGGGTCCACCCTGGAAAGGTGAAGAAGGGTAGTGCTTGCTTAAAGTAAATGCAGAATCAATGGGCAAAGCCCGGAAATGTGAAGAAGGGGGCTCTTGCTTAAAGTAAATTCAGAATCAACGGGTTAATCCCGGAAAGGTGAAGAAGGGGAGTGCTTGCTTAAAGGAAATGCAGAATCAACGGGTCAAGCCCGAAAATGTGAAGAAGGGGAGTGCTTGCTTAGAGTAAATGCAATATCAACGGGCCGTGTCCGGAAATGTGAAGATGGGGAGTGTTTCCTCAAAGTAAATGCAGAATCAACGGGCCTAGCCCGGAAAGGTGAAGAAGGGGAGTGCATGCTTAAAGTTAATGCAGAATCAGCTGGCAAAGCCCGGAAATCTGAAGAAGGGGGTGCTTGCTTAAAGTAAATGCAGAATCAATGTGGGAAGCTCGGAAAGGTGAAGAAGGGGAGTGGTTGCTTAAAGTAATGGCAGAATCAACGTGCCAAGCTCGAAAATGTGAAGATGGGGGTGCTTGCTTAAAATAAATGCAGAATCAACGGGTCTACCCCGGAACGGTGAAGAAGGGGAGTGCTTGCTTAAAGTAAATGCATAATCAACGGGTCCAGCCCGGAAAGGTGAAAAAGGGGAGTGCTTGCTTAAAGTAAATGCAGAATCAACGGGTCCTCCCTGGAAAGGTGAAAAAGGGGAGTGCTTGCTTAAAGTAAATGCAGAATCAATGGGCAAAGTCCGGAAATGTGAAGAATGGGGCTCTTGCTTAAAGTAAATTCAGAATCAACGGGTTAATCCCGGAAAGGTGAAGAAGGGGAGTGCTTGCTTAAAGGAAATGCAGAATCAACGGGTCAAGCCCGAAAATGTGAAGAAGGGGAGTGCTTGCTTAGAGTAAATGCAAATCAACGGGCCGAGTCCGGAAAGGTGAAGAAGGGGAGTGTTTCCTTAAAGTAAATGCAGAATCTACGGGTCTAGCCCGGAAAGGTGAAGAAGGGGAGTGCTTGCTTAAAGTAATTGCAGAATCAACATGCCAAGCCCGAAAAAGTGAAGAAGGGGGTGCTTGCTTAAAATAAATGCAGAATCAATGGGTCCACCCTGGAAAGGTGAAGAAGGGGAGTGCTTGCTTAAAGTAAATGCAGAATCAATGGGCAAAGCCCGGAAACGTGAAGAAGGGGGCTCCTACTTAAAGTAAATGCAGAATCAACTGGCAAAGCCCGGAAATGTGAAGAAGGGGGCGCATGCTTAAAGTAAATTCAGAATCAACGGGTACACCCTGGAAAGGTGAAGAAAGGGAATGCTTGCTTAAAGTAAATGCAGAATCAACGGGTCAAGCCCGAAAATGTGAAGAAGGGGAGTGCTTGCTTAGAGTAAATGCAAAATCAACGGGTCGTGTCCGGAAACATGAAGAAGGGGAGTGTTTCCTTAAAGTAAATGCAGAATCTACGGGTCTAGCCCGAAAAAGTGAAGAAGGGGTGTGCATGCTTCAAGTTAATGCAGAATCAACTGGCAAAGCCCGGAAATGTGAAGAAAAGGGTGCTTGCTTAAAGTAAATGCAGAATCAACGGGAATTCCGGAAAGGTGAAGAAGGGGAGTGCTTGCTTAAAGTAATTGCAGAATCAATGTGCCAAGCTCGAAAAAGTGAAGAAGGGGGTGCTTGCTTAAAATAAATGCAGAATCAACGGGTCTACCCCGGAAAAGGTGAAGAAGCGGAGTGCTTGCTTAAAGTAAATGCATAATAAACGGGTCCAGCCCGGAAAGGTGAAAAAGGGGAGTGCTTGCTTAAAGTAAATGCAGAATCAACGGGTCCACCCTGGAAAGGTGAAGAAGGGGAGTGCTTGCTTAAAGTAAATGCAGAATCAATGGGCAAAGCCCGGAAATGTGAAGAAGGGGCGCTTGCTTAAAGTAAATTCAGAATCAACGGGTTAATCCCAGAAAGGTGAAGAAGGGGAGTGCTTGCTTAAAGTAAATGCAGAATCAACGGGTCAAGCCCGAAAATGTGAAGAAGGGGAGTGCTTGCTTAGAGTAAATGCAAAATCAACGGGTCCACCTTGGAAAGTGAAGAAGGGGAGTGCTTGCTTAAAGTAAATGCAGAATCTACGTGTCCACCCGGAAAGGTGAAGAAGTGGAGTGCTTGCTTAAAGTAATTGCAGAATCAACGGTTTAATCCAGAAAAGGTGAAGAAGGGAGTGTTTCCTAAAGTAAATGCAGAATCAACGGGTCTAGCCCGAAAGGTGAAGAAGGGAGTGCTTGCTTAAAGTAAATGCATAATAAACGGGTCCAGCCCGGAAAGGTGAAAAAGGGGAGTGCTTGCTTAAAGTAAATGCATAATCGACGGGTCGAGCCCGAAAATGTGAAGAAGGGGAGTGTTTCCTTAAAGTAAATGCAGAATCTACGGGTCTAGCCCGGAAAGGTGAAGAAGGGGAGTGCTTGCTTAAAGTAATTGCAGAATCAACATGCCAAGCCCGAAAAAGTGAAGAAGGGGGTGCTTGCTTAAAATAAATGCAGAATCAACGGGTCTACCCCGGAAAGGTGAAGAAGGGGAGTGCTTGCTTAAAGTACTTGCAGAATCAACGTGCCAAGCCCGATAAAGTGAAGAAGGGGGTGCTTGCTTAAAATAAATGCAGAATCAACGGGTCTACCCCGGAAAGGTGAAGAAGGGGAGTGATTGCTTAAAGTAAATGCAGAATCAACGGGTCCACCCTGGAAAGGTGAAGAAGCGGGGTGCTTGCTTAAAGTAAATGCAGAATCAATGGGCAAAGCCCGGAAATGTGAAGAAGGGGGCTCTTGCTTAAAGTAAATTCAGAATCAACGGGTTAATCCCAGAAAGGTGAAGAAGGGGGGTGCTTGCTTAAAGTAAATGCCGAATCAACGGGTCAAGCCCGAAAATGTGAAGAAGGGGAGTGCTTGCTTAGAGTAAATGCAAAATCAACGGGCCGAGTCCGGATAGGTGAAGAAGGGGAGTGTTTCCTTAAAGTAAATGCAGAACCTACAGGTCTAGCCCGGAAAGGTGAAGAGGGGGAGTTCTTGCTTAAAGTAAATCCAGAATCAACGGGTCCACCCTGGAAAGGTGAAGAAGCGGGGTGCTTGCTTAAAGTAAATGCAGAATCAATGGGCAAAGCCCGGAAATGTGAAGAAGGGGGCTCTTGCTTAAAGTAAATTCAGAATCAACGGGTTAATCCCAGAAAGGTGAAGAAGGGGGGTGCTTGCTTAAAGTAAATGCCGAATCAACGGGTCAAGCCCGAAAATGTGAAGAAGGGGAGTGCTTGCTTAGAGTAAATGCAAAATCAACGGGCCGAGTCCGGATAGGTGAAGAAGGGGGTGTTTCCTTAAAGTAAATGCAGAACCTACAGGTCTAGCCCGGAAAGGTGAAGAGGGGGAGTTCTTGCTTAAAGTAAATCCAGAATCAACGGGTCCACCCTGGAAAGGTGAAGAAGCGGGGTGCTTGCTTAAAGTAAATGCAGAATCAATGGGCAAAGCCCGGAAATGTGAAGAAGGGGGCTCTTGCTTAAAGTAAATTCAGAATCAACGGGTTAATCCCAGAAAGGTGAAGAAGGGGGGTGCTTGCTTAAAGTAAATGCCGAATCAACGGGTCAAGCCCGAAAATGTGAAGAAGGGGAGTGCTTGCTTAGAGTAAATGCAAAATCAACGGGCCGAGTCCGGATAGGTGAAGAAGGGGAGTGTTTCCTTAAAGTAAATGCAGAACCTACAGGTCTAGCCCGGAAAGGTGAAGAGGGGGAGTTCTTGCTTAAAGTAAATCCAGAATCAACGGGTCCACCCTGGAAAGGTGAAGAAGCGGGGTGCTTGCTTAAAGTAATTGCAGAATCAAAGGGCAAAGCCCGGAAATGTGAAGAAGGGGGCTCTTGCTTAAAGTAAATTCAGAATCAACGGGTTCATCCCAGAAAGGTGAAGAAGGGGAGTGCTTGCTTAAAGTAAATGCAGAATCAACGGGTCAAGCCCGAAAATGTGAAGAAGGGGAGTGCTTGCTTAGAGTAAATGCAAAATCAACGGGCCGAGTCCGGAATGGTGAAGAAGGGAGTGTTTCCTTAAAGTAAATGCAGAATCTACAGGTCTAGCCCGGAAAGGTGAAGAAGGGGAGTGCTTGCTTAAAGTAAATCCAGAATCAACGGGTCCACCCTGGAAAGGTGAAGAAGGGGAGTGCTAGCTTAAAGTAAATTCAGAATCAATGGGCAAAGCCCGGAAATGTGAAGAAGGGGACGCTTGCTTAAAGTAAATTCAGAATCAACGGGTTAATCCCGGAAAGGTGAAGAAGGGGAGTGCTTGCTTAAAGTAAATGCAGAATCAACGGGTCAAGCCCGAAAATGTGAAGAAGGGGAGTGCTTGCTTAGAGTAAATGCAAAATCAACGGGCCGAGTCCGGAAAGGTGAAGAAGGGGAGTGCTTGCTTAAAGTAAATGCAGAATCAACGGGTCCACCCTGGAAAGGTGAAGAAGGGGAGTGCTTGCTTAAAGTAAATGCAGAATCAATGGGCAAAGCCCGGAAATGTGAAGAAGGGGAGTTCTTGCTTAAAGTAATTGCAGAATCAACGTGCAAGCCCGAAAAGTGAAGAAGGGGGTGCTTGCATAAAATAATTGCAGAATCAACGGGTCTCCCCGTAATGGTGAAGAAGGGGAGTGCTTGCTTAAAGTAAATGCATAATAAACAGGTCCAGCTCGGAAAGGTGAAAAAGGGGAGTGCTTGCTTAAAGTAAATGCAGAATCAACGGGTCCACCCTGGAAAGGTGAAGAAGTGGAGTGCTTGCTTAAAGTAAATGCAGAATCAATGGGCAAAACCCGGAAATGTGAAAAAGGGGGTGCTTGCTTAAAATAAATGCAGAATCAACGGGTCTACCCCGGAAAAGGTGAAGAAGCGGAGTGCTTGCTTAAAGTAAATGCATAATAAACGGGTCCAGCCCGAAAGGTGAAAAAGGGAGTGCTTGCTTAAAGTAAATGCAGAATCAACGGGTCCACCCTGGAAAGGTGAAGAAGGGGAGTGCTTGCTTAAAGTAAATGCAGAATCAATGGGCAAAGCCCGGAAATGTGAAGAAGGGGGCTCTTGCTTAAAGTAAATTCAGAACGGGTTAATTCCAGAAAGGTGAAGAAGGGGAGTGCATGCTTAAAGTAAATGCAGAATCAACGGGTCAAGCCCAAAATGTGCAGAAGGGGAGTGCTTGCTTAGAGTATAATGCAAAATCAACGGTTCCCCTGGAAAGGTGAAGAAGGGGAGTGCTTGCTTAAAGTAAATGCAGAATCAACGGTTTAATCCCAGAAAGGTGAAGAAGGGGAGTGTTTCTTGCTTAAAGTAAATGCAGAATCAACGGGTCTAGCCCGGAAAGGTGAAGAAGGGGAGTGCTTGCTTAAAGTAAATGCATAAACGGGTCCAGCCCGGAAAGGTGAAAAGGGGAGTGCTTGCTTAAAGTAATGCATAATCGACGGGTCGAGCCCGAAAAATGTGAAGAAGGGGAGTGCTTGCTTAGAGTAAATGCAAAATCAACGGGCCGAGTCCGGAAAGGTGAAGAAGGGGAGTGTTTCCTTAAAGTAAATGCAGAATCTACGGGTCTAGCCCGGAAAGGTGAAGAAGGGGAGTGCTTGCTTAAAGTAATTGCAGAATCAACATGCCAAGCCCGAAAAAGTGAAGAAGGGGGTGCTTGTTTAAAATAAATGCAGAATCAACGGGTCAACCCCGGAAAGGTGAAGAAGGGGAGTGCTTGCTTAAAGTACTTGCAGAATCAACGTGCCAAGCCCGATAAAATGAAGAAGGGTGCTTGCTTAAAATAAATGCAGAATCAACGGGTCTACCCTACCCGAAAAATGAAGAAGGGAGTGCTTGCTTAAAGTAAATGCAGAATCAACGGGTCCACCCTGGAAAGGTGAAGAAGGGGGGCTTGCTTAAGTAAATGCAGAATCAATGGGCAAAGCCCGGAAATGTGAAGAAGGGGGCTCTTGCTTAAAGTAAATTCAGAATCAACGGGTTAAATCCCAAAAAGGTGAAGAAGGGGGGTGCTTGCTTAAAGTAAATGCCGAATCAACGGGTCCAAGCCCGAAAATGTGAAGAAGGGGAGTGCTTGCTTAGAGTAAATGCAAAATCAACGGGCCGAGTCCGGATAGTGAAGAAGGGGAGTGTTCCTTAAAGTAAATGCAGAACCTACAGGTCTAGCCCGGAAAGGTGAAGAGGGGAGTTCTTGCTTAAAGTAAATGCAGAATCAACGGGTCCACACTGGAAAGGTGAAGAAGCGGGGTGCTTGCTTAAAGTAATTGCAGAATCAATGGGCAAAGCCCGGAAATGTGAAGAAGGGGCTCTTGCTTAAAGTAAATGCAGAATCAACGGGTTAATCCCGGAAATGTGAAGAAGGGGTGCTTGCTAAAAGTAAATGCCGAATCAACGGTTCAAGCCCGAAAATGTGAAGAAGGGGAGTGCTTGCTTAAGTAAATGCAAAATCAACGGGCCGAGTCCGGATAGGTGAAGAAGGGAGTGTTTCCTTAAAGTAAATGCAGAACCTACAGGTCCTGCCCGGAAGGTGAAGAGGGGAGTGCTTGCTTAAAGTAAATCCAGATCAACGGGTCCACCCTGGAAAGGTGAAGAAGGGGGGTGCTTGCTTAAAGTAATTGCAGAATCAATGGGCAAAGCCCGGAAATGTGAAGAAGGGGGCTCTGCTTAAAGTAAATTCTGAATCAACGGGTTAATCCCGAAAGGTGAAGAAGGGGGGTGCTTGCTTAAAGTAATGCCGAATCAACGGGTCAAGTCCGAAAATGTGAAGAAGGGAGTGCTTGCTTAGAGTAAATGCAAATCAACGGGCCGAGTCCGGATAGGTGAAGAAGGGGATGTGTTTCCTTAAAGTAAATGCAGAACCTACGGTCTAGCCCGGAAAGGTGAAGAGGGGAGTGCTTGCTTAAAGTAAATCCAGAATCAACGGGTCCACCCTGGAAAGGTGAAGAAGGGGTGCTTGCTTAAAGTAAATGCAGAATCAATGGGCAAAGCCCGGAAATGTGAAGAAGGGGGCTCTTGCTTAAAGTAAATTCAGAATCAACGGTTAATCCCAGAAAGGTGAAGAAGGGGGGTGCTTGCTTAAAGTAAATGCCGAATCAACGGGTCAAGCCCGAAAATGTGAAGAAGGGGAGTGCTTGCTTAGAGTAAATGCAAAATCAACGGGCCGAGTCCGGATAGGTGAAGAAGGGGAGTGTTTCCTTAAAGTAAATGCAGAACCTACAGGTCTAGCCCGGAAAGGTGAAGAGGGGGAGTTCTTGCTTAAAGTAAATCCAGAATCAACGGGTCCACCCTGGAAAGGTGAAGAAGCGGGGTGCTTGCTTAAAGTAAATGCAGAATCAATGGGCAAAGCCCGGAAATGTGAAGAAGGGGGCTCTTGCTTAAAGTAAATTCAGAATCAACGGGTTAATCCCAGAAAGGTGAAGAAGGGGGGTGCTTGCTTAAAGTAAATGCCGAATCAACGGGTCAAGCCCGAAAATGTGAAGAAAGGGAGTGCTTGCTTAGAGTAAATGCAAAATCAACGGGCCGAGTCCGGATAGGTGAAGAAGGGGAGTGTTTCCTTAAAGTAAATGCAGAACCTACAGGTCTAGCCCGGAAAGGTGAAGAGGGGGTGTTCTTGCTTAAAGTAAATCCAGAATCAACGGGTCCACCCTGGAAAGGTGAAGAAGCGGGGTGCTTGCTTAAAGTAAATGCAGAATCAATGGGCAAAGCCCGGAAATGTGAAGAAGGGGGCTCTTGCTTAAAGTAAATTCAGAATCAACGGGTTAATCCCAGAAAGGTGAAGAAGGGGGGTGCTTGCTTAAAGAAAATGCCGAATCAACGGGTCAAGCCCGAAAATGTGAAGAAGGGGAGTGCTTGCTTAGAGTAAATGCAAAATCAACGGGCCGAGTCCGGATAGGTGAAGAAGGAGTGTTTCCTTAAAGTAAATGCAGAACCTACAGGTCTAGCCCGGAAAGGTGAAGAGGGGGAGTGCTTGCTTAAAGTAAATCCAGAATCAACGGGTCCACCCTGGAAAGGTGAAGAAGGGGAGTGCTAGCTTAAAGTAAATGCAGAATCAATGGGCAAAGCCCGAAAATGTGAAGAAGGGGACGCTTGCTTAAAGTAAATTCAGAATCAACGGGTTAATCTCGGAAAGGTGAAGAAGGGGAGTGCTTGCTTAAAGTAAATGCAGAATCTACGGGTCAAGCCCGAAAATGTGAAGAAGGGGTGTGCTTGCTTAGAGTAAATGCAAAATCAACGGGCCGAGTCCGGAAAGGTGAAGAAGGGGAGTGCTTGCTTAAAGTAAATGCAGAATCAACGGGTCCACCCTGGAAAGGTGAAGAAGGGGAGTGCTTGCTTGAAGTAAATGCAGAATCAATGGGCTAAGCCCGGAAATGTGAAGAAGGGGAGTTCTTGCTTAAAGTAATTGCAGAATCAACGTGCCAAGCCTGAAAAAGTGAAGAAGGGGGTGCTTGCATAAAATAATTGCAGAATCAACGGGTCTACCCCGTAATGGTGAAGAAGGGGAGTGCTTGCTTAAAGTAAATGCATAATAAACAGGTCCAGCTCGGAAAGGTGAAAAAGGGGAGTGCTTGCTTAAAGTAAATGCAGAATCAACGGGTCCACCCTGGAAAGGTGAAGAAGTGGAGTGCTTGCTTAAAGTAAATGCAGAATCAATGGGCAAAACCCGGAAATGTGAAAAAGGGGGTGCTTGCTTAAAATAAATGCAGAATCAACGGGTCTACCCCGAAAAGGTGAAGAAGCGGAGTGCTTGCTTAAAGTAAATGCATAATAAACGGGTCCAGCCCGGAAAGGTGAAAAAGGGGAGTGCTTGCTTAAAGTAAATGCAGAATCAACGGGTCCACCCTGGAAAGGTGAAGAAGGGGAGTGCTTGCTTAAAGTAAATGCAGAATCAATGGGCAAAGCCCGGAAATGTGAAGAAGGGGGCTCTTGCTTAAAGTAAATTCAGAATGAACGGGTTAATTCCAGAAAGGTGAAGAAGGGGAGTGCATGCTTAAAGTAAATGCAGAATCAACGGGTCAAGCCCGAAAATGTGCAGAAGGGGAGTGCTTGCTTAGAGTAAATGCAAAATCAACGGGTCCACCTTGGAAAGGTGAAGAAGGGGAGTGCTTGCTTAAAGTAAATGCAGAATCTACGGGTCCACCCTGGAAAGGTGAAGAAGTGGAGTGCTTGCTTAAAGTAATTGCAGAATCAACGGTTTAATCCCAGAAAGGTGAAGAAGGGGAGTGTTTCCTTAAAGTAAATGCAGAATCTACGGGTCTAGCCCGGAAAGGTGAAGAAGGGGAGTGCTTGCTTAAAGTAAATGCATAATAAACGGGTCCAGCCCGGAAAGGTGAAAAAGGGGAGTGCTTGCTTAAAGTAAATGCATAATCGACGGGTCGAGCCCGAAAATGTGAAGAAGGGGAGTGCTTGCTTAGAGTAAATGCAAAATCAACGGGCCGAGTCCGGAAAGGTGAAGAAGGGGAGTGTTTCCTTAAAGTAAATGCAGAATCTACGGGTCTAGCCCGGAAAGGTGAAGAAGGGGAGTGCTTGCTTAAAGTAATTGCAGAATCAACATGCCAAGCCCGAAAAAGTGAAGAAGGGGGTGCTTGCTTAAAATAAATGCAGAATCAACGGGTCTACCCCGGAAAGGTGAAGAAGGGGAGTGCTTGCTTAAAGTACTTGCAGAATCAACGTGCCAAGCCCGATAAAGTGAAGAACGGGGTGCTTGCTTAAAATAAATGCGGAATCAACGGGTCTACCCCGGAAAGGTGAAGAAGGGGAGTGATTGCTTAAAGTAAATGCAGAATCAACGGGTCCACGCTGGAAAGGTGAAGAAGCGGGGTGCTTGCTTAAAGTAAATGCAGAATCAATGGGCAAAGCCCGGAAATGTGAAGAAGGGGGCTCTTGCTTAAAGTAAATTCAGAATCAACGGGTTAATCCCAGAAAGGTGAAGAAGGGGGGTGCTTGCTTAAAGTAAATGCCGAATCAACGGGTCAAGCCCGAAAATGTGAAGAAGGGGAGTTCTTGCTTAGAGTAAATGCAAAATCAACGGGCCGAGTCCGGATAGGTGAAGAAGGGGAGTGTTTCCTTAAAGTAAATGCAGAACCTACAGGTCTAGCCCGGAAAGGTGAAGAGGGGGAGTTCTTGCTTAAAGTAAATCCAGAATCAACGTGTCCACCCTGGAAAGGTGAAGAAGCGGGGTGCTTGCTTAAAGTAAATGCAGAATCAATGGGCAAAGCCCGAAAATGTGAAGAAGGGGGCTCTTGCTTAAAGTAAATTCAGAATCAACTGGTTAATCCCAGAAAGGTGAAGAAGGGGGGTGCTTGCTTAAAGTAAATGCCGAATCAACGGGTCAAGCCCGAAAATGTGAAGAAGAGGAGTGCTTGCTTAGAGTAAATGCAAAATCAACGGGCCGAGTCCGGATAGGTGAAGAAGGGGAGTGTTTCCTTAAAGTAAATGCAGAACCTACAGGTCTAGCCCGGAAAGGTGAAGAGGGGGAGTGCTGGCTTAAAGTAAATCCAGAATCAACGGGTCCACCCTGGAAAGGTGAAGAAGCGGGGTGCTTGCTTAAAGTAAATGCAGAATCAATGGGCAAAGCCCGGAAATGTGAAGAAGGGCGCTCTTGCTTAAAGTAAATTCAGAATCAACGGGTTAATCCCAGAAAGGTGAAGAAGGGGGGTGCTTGCTTAAAGTAAATGCCGAATCAACGGGTCAAGCCCGAAAATGTGAAGAAGGGGAGTGCTTGCTTAGAGTAAATGCAAAATCAACGGGCCGAGTCCGGATAGGTGAAGAAGGGGAGTGTTTCCTTAAAGTAAATGCAGAACCTACAGTCTAGCCCGGAAAGGTGAAGAGGGGAGTTCTTGCTTAAAGTAAATCCAGAATCAACGGGTCCCCCTGGAAAGGTGAAGAAGCGGGGTGCTTGCTTAAAGTAAATGCAGAATCAATGGGCAAAGCCCGAAATGTGAAGAAGGGGGCTCTTGCTTAAAGTAAATTCAGAATCAACGGGTTAATCCCAGAAAGGTGAAGAATGGGGGTGCTTGCTTAAAGAAAATGCCGAATCAACGGGTCAAGCCCGAAAATGTGAAGAAGGGGAGTGCTTGCTTAGAGTAAATGCAAAATCAACGGGCCGAGTCCGGATAGGTGAAGAAGGGGAGTGTTTCCTTAAAGTAAATGCAGAACCTACAGGTCTAGCCCGGAAAGGTGAAGAGGGGGAGTGCTTGCTTAAAGTAAATCCAGAATCAACGGGTCCACCCTGGAAAGGTGAAGAAGGGGAGTGCTAGCTTAAAGTAAATGCAGAATCAATGGGCAAAGCCCGAAAATGTGAAGAAGGGGACGCTTGCTTAAAGTAAATTCAGAATCAACGGGTTAATCTCGGAAAGGTGAAGAAGAGGGAGTGCTTGCTTAAAGTAAATGCAGAATCTACGGGTCAATCCCGAAAATGTGAAGAAGGGGGTGTGCTTGCTTAGAGTAAATGCAAATCAACGGCCGAGTCCGGAAGGTGAAGAAGGGGAGTGCTTGCTTAAAGTAAATGCAGAATCAACGGGTCCACCTGGAAAGGTGAAGAAGGGGAGTGCTTGCTTGAAGTAAATGCAGAATCAATGGGCTAAGCCCTGAAAGTGAAGAAGGGGAGTGCTTGCTTAAAGTAATTGCAGAATCAACGTGCCAAGCCTGAAAAAGTGAAGAAGGGGGTGCTTGCTTAAAGTAAATGCAGAATCAACGGGTCTACCCCGTAATGGTGAAGAAGGGGAGTGCTTGCTTAAAGTAAATGCATAATAAACAGGTCCAGCTCGGAAAGGTGAAAAAGGGGAGTGCTTGCTTAAAGTAATGCAGAATCAACGGGTCCACCCTGGAAAGGTGGAAGAAGTGGAGTGCTTGCTTAAAGTAAATAGAATCAAATGGGCAAAACCCGGAAATGTGAAAAGGGGGTGCTTGCTTAAAATAAATGCAGAATCAACGGGTCTACTTCCCGGAAAAGGTGAAGAAGCGGAGTGCTTGCTTAAAGTAAATGCATAATAAACGGGTCCAGCCCTGAAAGGTGAAAAAGGGGAGTGCTTGCTTAAAGTAATGCAAGAATCAACGGGTCCACCCTGGAAAGGTGAAGAAGGGGAGTGCTTGCTTAAAGTAAATGCAGAATCAATGGGCAAAAGCCCGGAAATGTGAAGAAGGGGGCTCTGCTTAAAGTAAATTGCAGAATGAACGGTTTAATTCCAGAAAGGTGAAAGGGGAGTGCATGCTTAAAGTAAATGCAGAATCAAACGGGTCAAGCCCGAAAATGTGCAGAAGGGGAGTGCCTGCTTAAGTAAATGCAAATCAACGGGTCCCCTTGGAAATGTGAAGAAGGGGATTGCTTGCTTAAAGTAAAATGCAGAATCTACGGGTCCACCCTGGAAAGGTGAAGAAGTGGAGTGCTTGCTTAAAGTAATGCAAATCAACGGTTTAATCCCAAAAAAGGTGAAGAAGGGGAGTGTTTCCTTAAAGTAATGCAGAATCTACGGGTCTAGCCCGGAAAGGTGAAGAAGGGGAGTGCTTGCTTAAAGTAAATGCATAAATAAACGGTCCAGCCCGGAAAGGTGAAAAAGGGGAGTGCTTGCTTAAAGTAATGCATATCGACGGTCGAGCCCGAAAATGTGAAGAAGGGAGTGCTTGCTTAAAGTAAATGCAAAATCAACGGGCCGAGTCCCGGAAAGGTGAAGAAGGGGAGTGTTTCCTTAAAGTAAATGCAATCTACGGGCCTAGCCCGGAAAGGTGAAGGGGAGTGCTTGCTTAAAGTAATTGCAGAATCAACATGCCAAGCCCGAAAAAGTGAAGAAGGGGGTGCTTGCTTAAAATAAATGCAAAATCAACGGGTCTACCCCGGAAAGGTGAAGAAGGGGAGTGCTTGCTTAAAGTACTTGCAACAACGTGCCAAGCCCGAAAAGTGAAGAACGGGGTGCTTGCTTAAAATAATGCGAATCAACGGGTCTAACCCCGGAAAGGTGAAGAAGGGAGTGATTGCTTAAAGTAAATGCAAATCAACGGGTCCACGCTGGAAAGGTGAAGAAGCGGGGTGCTTGCTTAAAGTAAATGCAGAATCAATGGCAAAGCCCGGAAATGTGAAGAAGGGGCTCTTGCTTAAAGTAAATTCAGAATCAACGGGTTAATCCCAGAAAGGTGAAGAAGGGGGGTGCTTGCTTAAAGTAATGCCGAATCAAACGGGTCAAGCCCGAAAATGTGAAGAAGGGGAGTTCTTGCTAGAGTAAATGCAAAATCAACGGGCCGAGTCCGGATAGGTGAAGAAGGGGAGTGTTTCCTTAAAGTAAATGCAGAACCTACAGGTCTAGCCCGGAAAGGTGAAGAGGGGGAGTTCTTGCTTAAAGTAAATCCAGAATCAACGGTCCCCCTGGAAAGGTGAAGAAGCGGGGTGCTTGCTTAAAGTAAATGCAGAATCAATGGGCAAAGCCCGAAAATGTGAAGAAGGGGGCTCTTGCTTAAAGTAAATTCAGAATCAACGGGTTAATCCCAGAAAGGTGAAGAAGGGGGGTGCTTGCTTAAAGTAAATGCCGAATCAACGGGTCAAGCCCGAAAATGTGAAGAAGGGAGTGCTTGCTTAGAGTAAATGCAAAATCAACGGGCCGAGTCCGGATAGTGAAGAAGGGAGTGTTTCCTTAAAGTAAATGCAGAACCTACAGGTCTAGCCCGGAAAGGTGAAAGGGGGAGTGCTTGCATAAAGTAAATCCAGAATCAACGGGTCCACCCTGGAAAGGTGAAGAAGCGGGTGCTTGCTTAAAGTAAATCAGAATCAATGGCAAAGCCCGAAATGTGAAGAAGGGCGCTCTTGCTTAAAGTAAATTCAGAATCAACGGGTTAATCCCAGAAAGGTGAAGAAGGGGGGTGCTTGCTTAAAGTAAATGCCGAATCAACGGGTCAGCCCGAAAGTGAAGAAGGGAGTGCTTGCTTAGAGTAAATGCAAAATCAACGGGCCGAGTCCGGATAGGTGAAGAAGGTGAGTGTTTCCTTAAAGTAAATGCAGACCTACATGTCTAGCCCGGAAAGGTGAAGAGGGGGAGTTCTTGCTTAAAGTAAATCCAGAATCAACGGGTCCACCCTGGAAAGGTGAGAGAAGCGGGTGCTTGCTTAAAGAAATTCAGAATCAATGGGCAAAGCCCGGAAATGTGAAGAAGGGGCTCTTGCTTAAAGTAAATTCAGAATCAACGGGTTAATCCAGAAAGGTGAAGAAGGGGGGTGCTTGCTTAAAGAAAATGCCGAATCAACGGTCAAGCCCGAAAATGTGAAGAAGGGGAGTGCTTGCTTAGAGTAAATGCAAAATCAACGGCCGAGTCCGGTAGGTGAAGAAGGGGAGTGTTTCCTTAAAGTAAATGCAGAACCTACAGGTCTAGCCCGGAAAGGTGAAGAGGGGAGTGCTTGCTTAAAGTAAATCCAGAATCAACGGGTCCACCCTGGAAAGGTGAAGAAGGGTAGTGCTAGCTTAAAGTAAATGCAGAATCAATGGGCAAAGCCCGAAAATGTGAAGAAGGGGACGCTTGCTTAAAGTAAATTCA
>NW_022204245.1:0-20553 GCF_007655135.1 Punica granatum
CCCGTGTGCAGAAATTAAAGTCGGGATTGACCCTGTGCAGAAATTAAAGTCGGGATTAACCTAAAGGGGACTGATTTGTGCTGAATTAAAGTGGATTGACCGAAGGGCACTGACCCCTATGCAGAAATTAAAGTCGGGATTGACCCAAAGGGATTGACCCGAAGGGGATTGACCCCATTGCAGAAATAAAGTCGGATTGACCCGAAGGGCATGACCCCTATGTAGAAATTAAAGTCGGGATTGACCCGAAGGGGATTGACCCGTAGGGGACTCACCCCAGTGCAGAAATTAAAGTCGGATTTACCAGAAGGGCACTGTCCCCTATGCAAAAATTAAAGTCGGGATTGATCCGAAGGGGACTGACCCCGGTGCAGAAATTAAAGTAGGGATTGACTCGAAGGGGATTGACCACAGTGGAGAAATTAAATTCGGGATTGACCCGAAGGGGACTGACCCCAGTGTAGAAATTAAAGTCCGGATTGACCCCAGTGCAAAATTTAAAGTCGGGATTAACCCAAGGGATTGATCGGAAGGGGACTGTCCCGAGTGCAGAAATTAAAGTCTGGATTGACCGGAAGGGCCCGGACCCCTATGCAGAAACTAAAGTCGGGATTGATCCGAAGGGGACCGACCCCTGTGCAGAAATTAAAGTCGGGATTGACTCGGAGAGGATTGACCCCAGTGCAAAATTTAAAGTCGGGATTCACCCGAAGGGATTGATCGGAAGGGACTGTCCCCAGTGCAGAAATTAAAGTCTGGATTGACCGAAGGGCCCGGACCCCTATGCAGAAATTAAAGTCGGGATTTATCCGAAGGGGACCGACCCCTGTGCAGAAATTAAAATCGGATTAATCCAAATGGGACTGACCCCTGTGCTGAAATTAAAGTCGGGATTGACCCTAAGGGACTGAACGCTGGCAGAAATTAAGTCGGGATTGACCCGAAGGGAATGACTCCTGTGCAGAAATAAAGTCGGATTGACCCGAAGGGGACTGACCCCAGTGCAGAAATTAAAGTCGGATTGACCCGAAGGGCACTGACCCCTATGCAGAAATAAAAGTCGGGATTGATCCGAAGGGGACTGACCCCAGTGCAGAAATTAAGTCGGGATTGACTCGAAAGGGAGTGACCCCAGTGCAGAAATTAAAGTCCGATTGACCCGAAGGGTCTGACCCCAGTGCAGAAATTAAAGTCGGGATTGACCGCAGTGCAAAATTTAAAGTCGGGATTGGACCGAAGGGGATAGATCGGAAGGGGACTGACCCCAGTGCAGAAATTAAAGTCGTGATTGACCGGAAGGGCACTGACCCCTATGCAGAAATTAAAGTCGGGAATGACCCGAAGGGGACTGACCCCAGTGCAGAAATTAAAGTCGGATTGACCCGAAGGGCACTGACTCCTATGCAGAAATAAAAGTCGGGATTGATCCGAAGGGACTGACCCCAGGCAGAAATTAAAGTCGGGATTGACTCGAAAGGGAGACCCCAGTGCAGAAATTAAAGTCGGGATTGACTCGAAAGGGAGTGACCCCAGTGCAGAAATTAAAGTCAGGATTGACCCGAAGGGGGCTGACCCCAGTGCAGAAATTAAAGTCGGGATTGACCCCAGTGCAAAATTTAAAGTCGGGATTGGACCGAAGGGGATTGATCCGAAGCGAACTGACCCCGGTGCAGAAATTAAAGTAGGGATTGACTCGAAGGGGATTGACCACAGTGGAGAAATTAAATTCGGGATTGACCCGAAGGGGACTGACCCCAGTGTAGAAATTAAAGTCCGGATTGACCCCAGTGCAAAATTTAAAGTCGGGATTAACCCGAAGGGGATTGATCGGAAGGGGACTGTCCCGAGTGCAGAAATTAAAGTCTGGATTGACCGGAAGGGCCCGGACCCCTATGCAGAAACTAAAGTCGGGATTGATCCGAAGGGGACCGACCCCTGTGCAGAAATTAAAGTCGGGATTGACTCGGAGAGGATTGACCCCAGTGCAAAATTTAAAGTCGGGATTAACCCGAAGGGGATTGATCGGAAGGGGACTGTCCCCAGTGCAGAAATTAAAGTCTGGATTGACCGGAAGGGCCCGGACCCCTATGCAGAAATTAAAGTCGGGATTGATCCGAAGGGGACCGACCCCTGTGCAGAAATTAAAATCGGGATTAACACAAAAGGGACTGACCCCTGTGCTGAAATTAAAGTTGGGATTGACCCGAAAGGGACTGACCGCTGTGCAGAAATTAAAGTCGGGATTGACCCGAAGGGAATGACCCCTGTGCAGAAATTAAAGTCGGGATTGACCCGAAGGGGACTGACCCCAGTGCAGAAATTAAAGTCGGATTGACCCGAAGGGCACTGACCCCTATGCAGAAATAAAAGTCGGGATTGATCCGAAGGGGACTGACCCCTGTGCAGAAATTAAAGTCGGGATTGACTCGAAAGGGAGTGACCCCAATGCAGAAATTAAAGTCGGGATTGACCCGAAAGGGACTGACCCCAGTGCAGAAATTAAAGTCGGGATTGACCCCAGTGCAAAATTTAAAGTCGGGATTGAACCGAAGGGGATTGATCGGAAGGGGACTGACCCCAGTGCAGAAATTAAAGTCGGGATTGACCGGAAGGGCACTGACCCCTATGCAGAAATTAAAGTCGGGAATGACCCGAAGGGGACTGACCCCTGTGCAGAAATTAAAGTCGGGAATGACCCGAAGGGGACTGACCCCTGTGCTGAAATTAAAGTCGGGATTGACCCGAAGGGGACTGACCCCTGTGCAGAAATTAAAGTCGGGATTGACCCGAAGGGGATTGACCCCTGTGCAGAAATTAAAGTCGGGATTCACCTCAAGGGGACTGATCCCTGTGCAGAAATTAAAGTGGATTGACCCGAAGGGCACTGACCCCTATGCAGAAATTAACGTCGGGATTGACCCAAAGGGGATTGACCCGAAGGGGATTGACCCCAGTGCAGAAATTAAAGTCGTATTGACCCGAAGGGCACTGACCCCTATGTAGAAATTAAAGTCGGGATTGACCCGAAGGGGACTCACCCTTGTGCAGAAATAAAAGTCGGATTTACCAGAAGGGCACTGTCCCCTATGCAGAAATTAAAGTCGGGATTGATCCGAAGGGGACTGACCCCTGTGTAGAAATTAAAGTAGGGATTGACTCGAAGGGGATTGACCACAGTGCAGAAATTAAATTCGGGATTGACCCGAAGGGGACTGACCCCAGTGCAGAAATTAAAGTCCGGATTGACCCCAGTGCAAAATTTAAAGTCGGGATTGAACCGAAGGGGATTGATCGGAAGGGGACTGACTCCAGTGTAGAAATTAAAGTCGGGATTGAACCGAAGGGCACTGATCCCTGTGCAAAAATTAAAGTCGGGATTGACCCGAAGGGGACTGACCCCAATGCAGAAATTAAAGTCGGATTGACCCGAAGGGCACTGACCCCTATGCAGAAATAAAAGTCGGGATTGATCCGAAGGGACTGACCCCTGTGCAGAAATTAAAGTCGGGATTGACCCGAAGGGGACTGACCCCAGTGCAGAAATTAAAGTCGGGATTGACCCCAGTGCAAAATTTAAAATCGGGATTGAACCGAAGGGGATTGATCGGAAGGGGACTGACCCCAGTGCAGAAATTAAAGTCGGGATTGACCTGAAGGGCACGGACCCCTATGCAGAAATTAAAGTCGGGATTGATCCGAAGGGGACCGACCCCTGTGCAGAAATTAAAATCGGGATTAACCCAAAAGGGACTGACCCCTGTGCTGAAATTAAAGTGGGGATTGACCTGAAAGGGACTGACCGCTGTGCAGAAATTAAAGTCGGGATTGACCCGAATGGAATGACCCCTGTGCAGAAATTAAAGTCGGGATTGACCCGAAGGGGACTGACCCCAGTGCAGAAATTAAAGTCGGATTGACCCGAAGGGCACTGACCCCTATGCAGAAATAAAAGTCCGGATTTATCCGAAGGGGACTGACCCCTGTGCAGAAATTAAAGTCGGGATAGACTCGAAAGGGAGTGACCCCAATGCAGAAATTAAAGTCGGGATTGACCCGAAAGTGACTGACCCCAGTGCAGAAATTAAAGTCGGGATTGACCCCAGTGCAAAATTTAGAGTCGGGATTGAACCGAAGGGGATTGATCGGAAGGGGACTGACCCCAGTGCAGAAATTAAAGTCGGGATTGACCGGAAGGGCACTGACCCCCATGCAGAAATTAAAGTCGGGATTGACCCGAAGGGGACTGACCCCTGTGCTGAAATTAAAGTCGGGATTGACCCGAAGGGGACTGACCCCTGTGTAGAAATTAAAGTCGGGATTGACCCGAAGGGGTTTGACCCCTGTGTAGAAATTAAAGTCCGGATTGACTCGAAGGGGACTGACCCCAGTGCAGAAATTAAAGTCGGGATTGACCCGAAGGGCACTGACCCCTATGTAGAAATTAAAGTCGGGATTGACCCGTAGGGGATTGACCCGAAGGGCACTGACCCCTATGTAGAAATTAAAGTCAGGATTGACCGGAAGGGGACTGACCCGAGTGCAGAAATTAAAGTCGGATTGACCCGAAGGGGACTGACCCCAGTGCAGAAATTAAAGTCGGATTGACCTGAAGGGCACTGACCCCTATGCAGAAATAAAAGTCGGGATTGATCCAAAGGGGACTGACCCCTGTGCAAAAATTAAAGTCGGGATTGACTCGAAAGGGAGTGACCCCAGTGCAGAAATTAAAGTCGGGATTGACCCGAAGGGGACTGACCCCAGTGCAGAAATTAAAGTCGGGATTGACCCGAAGGGGACTGACCCCA
Source organism: Punica granatum (assembly GCF_007655135.1). NCBI lineage: Eukaryota > Viridiplantae > Streptophyta > Magnoliopsida > Myrtales > Lythraceae > Punica > Punica granatum. The sequence goes on from NW_022204245.1 coordinate 4,806, forward strand.
GTGCAGAAATTAAAGTCGGGATTGACCCCAGTGCAAAATTTAAAGTCGGGATTGGACCGAAGGGGATTGATCGGAAGAGGACTGACCCCAGTGCAGAAATTAAAGTCGGGATTGACCTGAAGGGCACTGACCCTTATGCAGAAATTAAAGTCGGGATTGACCCGAAGGGGACTGACCCCTGTGCAGAAATTAAAGTCGGGATTGACCCTAAGGGGATTGACCCGAAAGGGATTGACCCCAGTGCAGAAATTAAAGTCGGATTGACCCGAAGGGGACTGACCCCAGTGCAGAAATTAAAGTCGGATTGACCCGAAGGGCACTGACCCCTATGCAGAAATAAAAGTCGGGATTGATCCGAAGGGGACTGACCTCTGTGCAGAAATTAAAATCGGGATTGACTCGGAGAGGATTGACCCCAGTGCAAAAATTAAAGTCGGGATTGACCCGAAGGTGATTGACCCCAGTGCAGAAATTAAAGTCAGGATTGACTCGAAGGGGACTGACCCCAGTGCAGAAATTAAAGTCGGGATTGAACCGAAGGGCACTGATCCTTGTGCAAAAATTAAAGTCGGGATTGACCTGAATGGGACTGACCCCAGTGCAGAAATTAAAGTCGGATTGACCCGAAGGGCACTGACCCCTATGCAGAAATAAAAGTTGGGATTGATCCGAAGGGGACTGACCCCTGTGCAGAAATTAAAGTCGGGATTGACTCGAAAGGGAGTGACCCCAGTGCAAAAATTAAAGTCGGGATTGACCCGAAGGGGACTGACCCCAGTGCAGAAAATAAAGTCGGGATTGACCCCAGTGCAAAATTTAAAGTCGGGATTGAACCGAAGGGGACTGATCGGAAGGGGACTGACCCCAGTGCAGAAATTAAAGTCGGGATTGACCTGAAGGGCACTGACCCCTATGCAGAAATTAAAGTCGGGATTGATCCGAAGGGGACCGACCCCTGTACAGAAATTAAAATCGGGATTAACCCAAAAGGGACTGACCCCTGTGCTGAAATTAAAGTTGGGATTGACCCGAAAGGGACTGACCGCTGTGCAGAAATTAAAGTCGGGATTGACCCGAATGGAATGACCCCTGTGCAGAAATTAAAGTCGGGATTGACCCGAAGGGGACTGACCCCAGTGCAGAAATTAAAGTCGGATTGACCCGAAGGGGACTGACCCCTGTGCAGAAATTAAAGTCGGGATTGACCCCTGTGTAGAAATTAAAGTCGGGATTAACCTAAAGGGGACTGATCCCTGTGCAGAAATTAAAGTGGATTGACCCGAAGGGCACTGACCCCTATGTAGAAATTAAAGTCGGGATTGACCCGAAGGGGATTGACCCGTAGGGGACTCACCCCAGTGCAGAAATTAAAGTGGGATTTACCAGAAGGGCACTGTCCCCTATGCAGAAATTAAAGTCGGGATTGATCCGAAGGGGACTGACCCCTGTGCATAAATTAAAGTAGGGATTGACTCGAAGGGGATTGACCACAGTGCAGAAATTAAATTCGGGATTGACCCGAAGGGGACTGACCCCAGTGCAGAAATTAAAGTCCGGATTGACCCCAGTGCAAAATTTAAAGTCGGGATTAACCCGAAGGGGATTGATCGGAAGGGGACTGTCCCCAGTGCAGAAATTAAAGTCTGGATTGACCGGAAGGGCCCGGACCCCTATGCAGAAATTAAAGTCGGGATTGATCCGAAGGGGATCGACCCCTGTGCAGAAATTAAAATCGGGATTAACCCAAAAGGGACTGACCCCTGTGCAGAAATTAAAGTCGGGATTGACCCGAAGGGGATTGACCCCTGTGCAGAAATTAAAGTCGGGATTAACCTCAAGGGGACTGATCCCTGTGCAGAAATTAAGGTGGATTGACCCGAAGGGCACTGACCCCTATGCAGAAATTAAAGTCGGGATTGACCCGAAGGGGATTGACCCCAGTGCAGAAATTAAAGTCGGATTTACCAGAAGGGCGCTGTCCCCTATGCAGAAATTAAAGTCGGGATTGATCCGAAGGGGACTGACCCCTGTGTAGAAATTAAAGTAGGGATTGACTCGAAGGGGATTGACCATAGTGCAGAAATTAAATTCGGGATTGACCCGAAGGGGACTGACCCCAGTGCAGAAATTAATGTCCGGATTGACCCCAGTACAAAATTTAAAGTCGGGATTGAACCGAAGGGGATTGATCGGAAGGGGACTGACTCCAGTGTAGAAATTAAAGTCGGGATTGAACCGAAGGGCACTGATCCCTGTGCAAAAATTAAAGTCGGGATTGACCCGAAGGGACTGACCCCAGTGCAGAAATTAAAGTCGGATTGACCGAAGGGCACTGACCCCTATGCAGAAATAAAAGTCGGGATTGATCCGAAGGGACTGACCCCTGTGCAGAAATTAAAGTCGGATTGACTCGAAAGGGAGTGACCCCAGTGCAGAAATTAAAGTCGGGATTGACCCGAAGGGGACTGACCCCAGTGCAGAAATTAAAGTCGGGATTGACCCCAGTGCAAAATTTAAAATCGGGATTGTACCGAAGGGGATTGATCGAAGGGGACTGACCCCAGTGCAGAAATTAAAGTCGGGATTGACCGGGGGCACTGACCCCTATGCAGAAATTAAAGTCGGGATTGATCCGAAGGGACCGACCCCTGTGCAGAAATTAAAATCGGGATTAACCCAAAAGGGACTGACCCCTGTGCTGAAATTAAAGTTGGGATTGACCTGAAAGGGACTGACCGCTGTGCAGAAATTAAAGTCGGGATTGACCCGAATGGAATGACCCCTGTGCAGAAATTAAAGTCGGGATTGACCCGAAGGGGACTGACCCCAGTGCAGAAATTAAAGTCGGATTGACCCGAAGGGCACTGACCCCTATGCAGAAATAAAAGTCCGGATTGATCCGAAGGGGACTGACCCCTGTGCAGAAATTAAAGTCGGGATAGACTCGAAAGGGAGTGACCCCAATGCATAAATTAAATTCGGGATTGACCCGAAAGGGACTGACCCCAGTGCAGAAATTAAAGTCGGGATTGACCCCAGCGCAAAATTTAAAGTCGGATTGAACCGAAGGGGATTGATAGGACGGGGACTGACCCCAGTGCAGAAATTAAAGTCGGGATTGACCCGAAGGGGACTGACCCCAGTGCAGAAATTAAAGTCGGATTGACCCCAGTGCAAATTTAAAATCGGGAAATTGACCGAAGGGGATTGATCGGAAGGGGACTGACCCCAGTGCAGAAATTAAAGTCGGGATTGACCGGAAGGGCACTGACCCCTATGTAGAAATTAAAGTCGGGATTGATCCGAAGGGAACCGACCCCTGTGCAGAAATTAAAATCGAGATTAACCCAAAAGGGACTGACCCCTGTGCTGAAATTAAAGTGGGGATTGACCTGAAAGGGACTGACCGCTGTGCAGAAATTAAAGTCGGGATTGACCCGAATGGAATGACCCCAGTGCAGAAATTAAAGTCGGATTGACCCGAAGGGCACTGACCCCTATGCAGAAATAAAAGTCCGGATTGATCCGAAGGGGACTGACCCCTGTGTAGAAATTAAAGTCGGGATAGACTCGATAGGGAGTGACCCCAATGCAGAAATTAAATTCGGGATTGACCCGAAAGGGACTGACCCCAGTGCAGAAATTAAAGTCGGGATTTACCCCAGTGCAAAATTTAAAGTCGGGATTGAACCGAAGGGGATTGATCGGAAGGGGACTGACCCCAGTGCAGAAATTAAAGTCAGATTGACCCGAAGGGCACTGACCCCTATGTAGAAATTAAAGTCGGGATTGACCCGTAGGGATTGACCGAAGGCACTGACCCCTATGTAGAAATTAAAGTCAGGATTGACCCGAAGGGACTGACCCGAGTGCAGAAATTAAAGTCGGATTGACCCGAGGGGACTGACCCCAGTGCAGAAATTAAAGTCGGATTGACCTGAAGGCACTGACCCCTATGCAGAAATAAAAGTCGGGATTGATCCAAAGGGGACTGACCCCTGTGCAAAATTAAAGTCGGGATTGACTCGAAGGGAGTGACCCCAGTGCAGAAATTAAAGTCATGATTGACCCGAAGGGGACTGACCCCAGTGCAGAAATAATTAAAGTCCGGATTGACCCGAAGGGGACTGACCCCAGTGCAGAAATTAAAGTCGGATTGACCCCAGTGCAAAATTTAAAGTCGGGATTGAACCGAAGGGGATTGATCGGAAGAGGACTGACCCCAGTGCAGAAATTAAAGTCGGGATTGACCTGAAGGGCACTGACCCCTATGCCAAATTAAAGTCGGGATTGACCCGAAGGGGACTGACCCCTGTGCAGAAATTAAAGTCGGGATTGACCCTAAGGGGATTGACCCGAAGGGGATTGACCCCAGTGCAGAAATTAAAGTCGGATTGACCCGAAGGGGACTGACCCCAGTGCAGAAATTAAAGTCGGGATTAACCGGAAGGGCACTGACCCCGATGCAGAAATTAAAGTCGGGATTGATCCGAAGGGGACCGACCCCTGTGCAGAAATTAAAATCGGGATTAACCCAAAAGGGACTGACCCCTGTGCTGAAATTAAAGTTGGGATTGACCCGAAAGGGACTGACCGCTGTGCAGAAATTAAAGTCGGGATTGACCCGAATGGAATGACCCCTGTGCAGAAATTAAAGTCGGGATTGACCCGAAGGGGACTGACCCCAGTGCAGAAATTAAAGTCGGATTGACCCGAAGGGGACTGACCCCAGTGCAGAAATTAAAGTCGGGATTGACCCCAGTGCAAATTTAAAATCGGGATTTGTACCGAAGGGATTGATCGGAAGAGGACTGACCCCAGTGCAGAAATTAAAGTCGGGATTGACCGAAGGGCACTGACCCCTATGCAGAAATTAAAGTCGGATTGATCCGAAGGGGACCGACCCCTGTGCAGAAATTAAAATCGGGATTAACCCAAAGGGACTGACCCCTGTGCTGAAATTAAAGTTGGGATTGACCTAAAGGGACTGACCGCTGTGCAGAAATTAGTCGGGATTGACCCGAAGGAATGACCCCTGTGCAGAAATTAAAGTCGGGATTGACCCGAAGGGGACTGACCCCAGTGCAGAAATTAAAGTCGGATTGACCCGAAGGGCACTGACCCCTATGCAGAAATAAAAGTCCGGATTGATCCGAAGGGGACTGACCCCTGTGCAGAAATTAAAGTCGGGATAGACTCGAAGGGAGTGACCCCAATGCAGAAATTAATTCGGGATTGACCCGAAAGGGACTGACCCCAGTGCAGAAATTAAAGTCGGGATTGACCCCAGTGCAAAATTTAAGTCGGGATTGAACCGAAGGGGATTGATAGGACGGGGACTGACCCCAGTGCAGAAATTAAAGTCGGGATTGACCCGAAGGGGACTGACCCCAGTGCAGAAATTAAAGTCGGGATTGACCCCAGTGCAAAATTTAAAATCGGGATTGAACCGAAGGGGATTGATCGGAAGGGGACTGACCCCAGTGCAGAAATTAAAGTCGGGATTGACCGGAAGGGCACTGACCCCTATGTAGAAATTAAAGTCGGGATTGATCCGAAGGGAACCGACCCCTGTGCAGAAATTAAAATCGAGATTAACCCAAAAGAGACTGACCCCTGTGCTGAAATTAAAGTGGGGATTGACCTGAAATGGACTGACCGCTGTGCAGAAATTAAAGTCGGGATTGACCCGAATGGAATGACCCCAGTGCAGAAATTAAAGTCGGATTGACCCGAAGGGCACTGACCCCTATGCAGAAATAAAAGTCCGGATTGATCCGAATGGGACTGACCCCTGTGTAGAAATTAAAGTCGGGATAACTCGAAGGGAGTGACCCAATGCAGAAATTAAATTCGGGATTGACCCGAAAGGGACTGACCCCAGTGCAGAAATTAAAGTCGGGATTTACCCCAGTGCAAAATTTAAAGTCGGGATTGAACCGAAGGGGATTGATCGGAAGGGGACTGACCCCAGTGCAGAAATTAAAGTCAGATTGACCCGAAGGGCACTGACCCCTATGTAGAAATTAAAGTCGGGATTGACCCGTAGGGGATTGACCCGAAGGGCACTGACCCCTATGTAGAAATTAAAGTCAGGATTGACCCGAAGGGGACTGACCCGAGTGCAGAAATTAAAGTCGGATTGACCCGAAGGGGACTGACCCCAGTGCAGAAATTAAAGTCGGATTGACCTGAAGGGCACTGACCCCTATGCAGAAATAAAAGTCGGGATTGATCCAAAGGGGACTGACCCCTGTGCAAAAATTAAAGTCGGGATTGACTCGAAAGGGAGTGACCCCAGTGCAGAAATTAAAGTCTGGATTGACCCGAAGGGGACTGACCCCAGTGCAGAAATTAAAGTCGGGATTGACCCGAAGGGGACTGACCCCAGTGCAGAAATTAAAGTCGGGATTGACCCCAGTGCAAAATTTAAAGTCGGGATTGAACCGAAGGGGATTGATCGGAAGAGGACTGACCCCAGTGCAGAAATTAAAGTCGGGATTGACCTGAAGGGCACTGACCCCTATGCAGAAATTAAAGTCGGGATTGACCCGAAGGGGACTGACCCCTGTGCAGAAATTAAAGTCGGGATTGACCCTAAGGGGATTGACCCGAAGGGGATTGACCCCAGTGCAGAAATTAAAGTCGGATTGACCCGAAGGGGACTGACCCCAGTGCAGAAATTAAAGTCGGGATTGACCGGAAGGGCACTGACCCCTATGCAGAAATTAAAGTCGGGATTGATCCGAAGGGGACCGACCCCTGTGCAGAAATTAAAATCGGGATTAACCCAAAGGGACTGACCCCTGTGCTGAAATTAAAGTTGGGATTGACCGAAAGGGACTGACCGCTGTGCAGAAATTAAAGTCGGGATTGACCCGAATGGAATGACCCCTGTGCAGAAATTAAAGTCGGGATTGACCCGAAGGGGACTGACCCCAGTGCAGAAATTAAAGTCGGATTGACCCGAAGGGCACTGACCCCTATGCAGAAATAAAAGTCCGGATTGATCGAAGGGGACTGACCCCTGTGCAGAAATTAAAGTCGGGATAGACTCGAAAGGGAGTGACCCCAATGCAGAAATTAAATTCGGGATTGACCCGAAAGGGACTGACCCCAGTGCAGAAATTAAAGTCGGGATTGACCCCAGTGCAAAATTTAAAGTCGGGATTGAACCGAAGGGGATTGATCGGAAGGGGACTGACCCCAGTGCAGAAATTAAAGTCGGGATTGACCCGAAGGGGACTGACCCCAGTGCAGAAATTAAAGTCGGGATTGACCCCAGTGCAAAATTTAAAATCGGGATTGAACCGAAGGGGATTGATCGGAAGGGGACTGACCCCAGTGCAGAAATTAAAGTCGGGATTGACCGGAAGGGCACTGACCCCTATGTAGAAATTAAAGTCGGGATTGATCCGAAGGGAACCGACCCCTGTGCAGAAATTAAAATCGAGATTAACCCAAAGGGACTGACCCCTGTGCTGAAATTAAAGTGGGGATTGACCTGAAAGGGACTGACCGCTGTGCAGAAATTAAAGTCGGGATTGACCCGAATGGAATGACCCCTGTGCAGAAATTAAAGTCGGGATTGACCCGAAGGGGACTGACCCCAGTGCAGAAATTAAAGTCGGATTGACCCGAAGGGCACTGACCCCTATGCAGAAATAAAAGTCCGGATTTATCCGAAGGGGACTGACCCCTTTGCAGAAATAAAGTCGGGATAGACTCGAAAGGGTGTGACCCAATGCAGAAATTAAGTCGGGATTGACCCGAAAGGGACTGACCCCAGTGCAGAAATTAAGTCGGGATTGACCCCAGTGCAAAATTTAAAGTCGGATTGAACCGAAGGGGATTGATCGGAAGGGGACTGACCCCAGTGCAGAAATTAAAGTCGGGATTGACCGGAAGGGCACTGACCCCTATGCAGAAATTAAAGTCGGGATTGACCCGAGGGGACTGACCCCTGTGCTGAAATTAAAGTCGGGATTGACCCGAAGGGGACTGACCCCTGTGTAGAAATTAAAGTCTGGATTGACCCGAAGGGGTTTGACCCCTGTGCAGAAATTAAAGTCGGGATTAACCTAAAGTGGATTGACCCGAAGGGCACTGACCCACCCTATGAAGAAATAAAGTCAGGATTGACCCAAAGGGGATTGACCCGAAGGGGATTGACCCCAGTGCAGAAATTAAAGTCGGATTGACCCGAAGGGCACTGACCCCTATGTAGAAATTAAAGTCGGGATTGACCCGTAGGGGATTGACCCGAAGGGCACTGACCCCTATGTAGAAATTAAAGTCAGGATTGACCCGAAGGGGACTGACCCGTGCAGAAATTAAAGTCGGATTGACCCGAAGGGGACTGACCCCGTGCAGAAATTAAAGTCGGATTGACCCGAAGGGACTGACCCCAGTGCAGAAATTAAAGTCGGATTGACCTGAAGGGCACTGACCCCTATGCAAGAAATAAAGTCGGATTGATCCAAAGGGGACTGACCCCTGTGCAAAAATTAAAGTCGGGATTGACTCGAAGGGAGTGACCCCAGTGCAGAAATTAAAGTCGTGATTGACCCGAAGGGGACTGACCCCAGTGCAGAAATTAAAGTCGGGATTGACCCGAAGGGGACTGACCCCAGTGCAGAAATTAAAGTCGGGATTGACCCCAGTGCAAAATTTAAAGTCGGGATTGAACCGAAGGGGATTGATCGGAAGAGGACTGACCCCAGTGCAGAAATTAAAGTCGGGATTGACCTGAAGGGCACTGACCCCTATGCAGAAATTAAAGTCGGGATTGACCCGAAGGGGACTGACCCCTGTGCAGAAATTAAAGTCGGGATTGACCCTAAGGGATTGACCCGAAGTGGATTGACCCCAGTGCAGAAATTAAAGTCGGATTGACCCGAAGGGGACTGACCCCAGTGCAGAAATTAAAGTCGGATTGACCCGAAGGGCACTGACCCCTATGCAGAAATAAAGTCGGGATTGACCGAAGGGGACTGACCCCTGTGCAGAAAAAATTAAATCGGGATTGACTCGGAAGGATTGACCCCAGTGCAAAAATTAAAGTCGGATTGACCCGAAGGTGATTGACACCAGTGCAGAAATTAAAGTCAGGATTGACTCGAAGGGGACTGACCCCAGTGCAGAAATTAAAGTCGGGATTGAACCGAAGGGCACTGATCCCTGTGCAAAAATTAAAGTCGGGATTGACCGGAATGGGACTGACCCCAGTGCAGAAATTAAAGTCGGATTGACCCGAAGGGCACTGACCCTATGCAGAAATAAAAGTCGGGATTGATCCGAAGGGGACTGACCCCTGTGCAGAAATTAAAGTCGGGATTGACTCGAAGGGAGTGACCCCAGTGCAGAAATTAAAGTCGGGATTGACCCGAAGGGGACTGACCCCAGTGCAGAAATAAATTCGGGATTGACCCCAGTGCAAAATTTAAAGTCGGGATTGAACCGAAGGGGATTGATCGGAAGGGGACTGACCCCAGTGCAGAAATTAAAGTCGGGATTGACCCGGAAGGGCACTGACCCCTATGTAGAAATTAATTCGGGATTGACCGAAGGGGACTGACACCTGAGCAGAAATTAAAGTCGGGATTGACCCGAAGGGGACTGACCCCTGTGCAAAATTAAAGTCGGGACTGACCCCAGTGCAGAATTAAAGTCGGGATTGGCCCGTAGGGGACTGACCCCAGTGCAGAAATTAAAGTCGGGATTGACCCCAGTGCAAAATTAAAGTCGGGATTGAACCGAAGGGGATTGATCGGAAGAGGACTGACCCCAGTGCAGAAATTAAGTCGGGATTGACCTGAAGGGCACTGACCCCTATGCAGAAATTAAAGTCGGGATTGACCCGAGGGGACTGACCCCTGTGCAGAAATTAAAGTCGGGATTGACCCTAAGGGATTGACCCGAAGGGGATTGACCCAGTGCAGAATTAAAGTCGGATTGACCGAAGGGGACTGACCCCAGTGCAGAAATTAAAGTCGGGATTGACCGGAAGGGCACTGACCCCTATGCAGAAATTAAAGTCGGGATTGATCCGAAGGGGACCGACCCCTGTGCAGAAATTAAAATCGGGATTAACCCAAAGGGACTGACCCCTGTGCTGAAATTAAAGTGGGGATTGACCCGAAAGGGACTGACCGCTGTGCAGAAATTAAAGTCGGGATTGACCCGAATGGAATGACCCCTGTGCAGAAATTAAAGTTAAAGTCGGGATTGACCCGAAGGGGACTGATCCAGTGCAGAAATTAAAGTCGGATTGACCCGAAGGGCACTGACCCCTATGCAGAAATAAAGTCGGGATTGATCCGGAGGGGACTGACCCCTGTGCAGAAATTAAAGTCGGGATAGACTCGAAAGGGAGTGACCCCAATGCAGAAATTAAATTCGGGATTGACCCGAAAGGGACTGACCCCAGTGCAGAAATTAAAGTCGGGATTGACCCCAGTGCAAAATTTAAAGTCGGGATTGAACGAAGGGGATTGATCGGAAGGGGACTGACCCCAGTGCAGAAATTAAAGTCGGGATTGACCCGAAGGGGACTGACCCCAGTGCAGAAATTAAAGTCGGGATTGACCCCAGTGCAAAATTAAAATCGGGATTGAACCGAAGGGGATGATCGGAAGGGGACTGACCCCAGTGCAGAAATTAAAGTCGGGATGACCGGAAGGGCACTGACCCCTATGTAGAAATTAAAGTCGGGATTGATCCGAAGGGAACCGACCCAGTGCAGAAATTAAAGTCGGGATTGACCTGAAGGGCACTGACCCCTATGCAGAAATTAAAGTCGGGATTGACCCGAAGGGGACTGACCCCTGTGCAGAAATTAAAGTCGGGATTGACCCTAAGGGGATTGACCCGAAGGGGATTGACCCCAGTGCAGAAATTAAAGTCGGATTGACCCGAAGGGGACTGACCCCAGTGCAGAAATTAAAGTCGGGATTGACCGGAAGGGCACTGACCCCTATGCAGAAATTAAGTCGGGATTGATCCGAAGGGGACCGACCCCTGTGCAGAAATTAAAATCGGGATTAACCCAAAAGGGACTGACCCCTGTGCTGAAATTAAAGTGGGGATTGACCCGAAAGGGACTGACCGCTGTGCAGAAATTAAAGTCGGGATTGACCCGAATGGAATGACCCCTGTGCAGAAATTAAAGTCGGGATTGACCCGAAGGGGACTGATCCCAGTGCAGAAATTAAAGTCGGATTGACCCGAAGGGCACTGACCCCTATGCAGAAATAAAAGTCCGGATTGATCCGGAGGGGACTGACCCCTGTGCAGAAATTAAAGTCGGGATAGACTCGAAAGGGAGTGACCCCAATGCAGAAATTAAATTCGGGATTGACCCGAAAGGGACTGACCCCAGTGCAGAAATTAAAGTCGGGATTGACCCCAGTGCAAAATTTAAAGTCGGGATTGAACCGAAGGGGATTGATCGGAAGGGACTGACCCCAGTGCAGAAATTAAAGTCGGGATTGACCCGAAGGGGACTGACCCCAGTGCAGAAATTAAAGTCGGGATTGACCCCAGTGCAAAATTTAAAATCGGGATTGAACCGAAGGGGATTGATCGGAAGGGGACTGACCCCAGTGCAGAAATTAAAGTCGGGATTGACCGGAAGGGCACTGACCCCTATGTAGAAATTAAGTCGGGATTGATCCGAAGGAACCGACCCCTGTGCAGAAATTAAAATCGAGATTAACCCAAAGGGACTGACCCCTGTGCTGAAATTAAAGTGGGGATTGACCTGAAAGGGACTGACCGCTGTGCCGAAATTAAAGTCGGGATTGACCCGAATGGAATGACCCTGTGCAGAAATTAAAGTCGGGATTGACCCGAAGGGGACTGACCCTCGTGCAGAAATTAAAGTCGGATTGACCCGAAGGGCACTGACCCCTATGCAGAAATAAAAGTCCGGATTTATCCGAAGGGGACTGACCCCTTTGCAGAAATTAAAGTCGGGATAGACTCGAAAGGGTGTGACCCCAATGCAGAAATTAAAGTCGGGATTGACCCGAAAGGGACTGACCCCAGTGCAGAAATTAAAGTCGGGATTGACCCCAGTGCAAAATTTAAAGTCGGGATTGAACCGAAGGGGATTGATCGGAAGGGGACTGACCCCAGTGCAGAAATTAAAGTCGGGATTGACCGGAAGGGCACTGACCCCTATGCAGAAATTAAAGTCGGGATTGACCCGAAGGGGACTGACCCCTGTGCTGAAATTAAAGTCGGGATTGACCCGAAGGGGACTGACCCCTGTGTAGAAATTAAAGTCGGGATTGACCCGAAGGGGTTTGACCCCTGTGCAGAAATTAAAGTCGGGATTAACCTAAAGTGGATTGACCCGAAGGGCACTGACCCCTATGCAGAAATTAAAGTCAGGATTGACCCAGAGAGGGATTGACCCGAAGGGGATTGACCCCAGTGCAGAAATTAAAGTCGGATTGACCCGAAGGGCACTGACCCCTATGTAGAAATTAAAGTCGGGATTGACCCGTAGGGGATTGACCCGAGGGCACTGACCCCTATGTAGAATTAAAGTCAGGATGACCGAAGGGGACTGACCCGAGTGCAGAAATTAAAGTCGGATTGACCCGAAGGGGACTGACCCCAGTGCAGAAATTAAAGTCGGATTGACCTGAAGGGCACTGACCCCTATGCAGAAATAAAAGTCGGGATTGATCCAAAGGGGACTGACCCCTGTGCAAAAATTAAAGTCGGGATTGACTCGAAAGGGAGTGACCCAGTGCAGAAATTAAAGTCGGGATTGACCCGAAGGGACTGACCCCAGTGCAGAAATTAAAGTCGGGATTGACCCGAAGGGGACTGACCCCAGTGCAGAAATTAAAGTCGGGATTGACCCCAGTGCAAAATTTAAAGTCGGGATTGAACCGAAGGGGATGATCGGAAGAGGACTGACCCCAGTGCAGAAATAAAGTCGGGATTGACCTGAAGGGCACTGACCCCTATGCAGAAATTAAAGTCGGGATTGACCCGAAGGGGACTGACCCCTGTGCAGAAATTAAAGTCGGGATTGACCCTAAGGGGATTGACCCGAAGGGGATTGACCCCAGTGCAGAAATTAAAGTCGGACTGACCCGAAGGGGACTGACCCCAGTGCAGAAATTAAAGTCGGATTGACCCGAAGGGCACTGACCCCTATGCAGAAATAAAAGTCGGGATTGATCCGAAGGGGACTGACCCCTGTGCAGAAATTAAAATCGGGATTGACTCGGAGAGGATTGACCCCAGTGCAAAAATTAAAGTCGAGATTGACCCGAAGGTGATTGACACCAGTGCAGAAATTAAAGTCAGGATTGACTCGAAGGGGACTGACCCCAGTGCAGAAATTAAATAAAGTCGGGATTGAACCGAAGGGCACTGATCCCTGTGCAAAATTAAAGTCGGGATTGACCTGAATGGGACTGACCCCAGTGCAGAAATTAAAGTCGGATTGACCCGAAGGGCACTGACCCCTATGCAGAAATAAAGTCGGGATTGATCCGAAGGGGACTGACCCCTGTGCAGAAATTAAGTCGGGATTGACTCGAAAGGGAGTGACCCCAGTGCAGAAATTAAAGTCGGGATTGACCCGAAGGGGACTGACCCCAGTGCAGAAAATAAATTCGGGATTGACCCCAGTGCAAAATTAAAGTCGGGATTGAACCGAAGGGGATTGATCGGAAGGGGACTGACCCCAGTGCAGAAATTAAAGTCGGGATTGACCGGAAGGGCACTGACCCCTATGTAGAAATTAAATTCGGGATTGGACCCGAAGGGGACTGACCCCTGAGCAGAAATTAAAGTCGGGATTGACCCGAAGGGGACTGACCCCTGTGCAGAAATTAAGTCGGGATTGACCCCTGTGTAGAAATTAAGTCGGGATTAACATAAAGGGGACTGATCCCTGTGCAGAAATTAAAGAGGATTGACCCGAAGGGCACTGACCCCTATGTAGAAATTAAAGTCGGGATTGACCCGAAGGGGATTGACCCGTAGGGGACTCACCCCAGTGCAGAAATTAAAGTCGGATTTGATCCGAAGGGGACTGACCCCTGTGCAGAAATTAAAGTAGGGATTGACTCGAAGGGGATTGACCACAGTGCAGAAATTCGGGATTGACCCGAAGGGACTGACCCCAGTGCAGAAATTAAAGTCCGGATTGACCCCAGTGCAAAATTTAAAGTCGGGATTAACCCGAAGGGGATTGATCGAAAGGGGACTGTCCCCAGTGCAGAAATTAAAGTCTGGATTGACGGAAGGGCCCGGACCCCTATGCAGAAATTAAATTCGGGATTGATCCGAAGGGGACCGACCCCTGTGCAGAAATTAAAATCGGGATTAACCCAAAAGGGACTGACCCCTGTGCAGAAATTAAAGTCGGGATTGACCCGAAGGGGATTGACCCGAAGGGGATTGACCCCAGTGCAGAATTAAAGTCGTATTGACCCGAAGGGGACTGACCCCAGTGCAGAAATTAAAGTCGGGATTGACCGGAAGGGCACGGACCCCTATGCAGAAATTAAAGTCGGATTTACCCGAAGGGCACTGTCCCCTATGCAGAAATTAAAGTCGGGATTGATCCGAAGGGGACTGACCCCTGTGCAGAAATTAAAGTCGGGATTGACTCGAAGGGGATTGACCACAGTGCAGAAATTAAATTCGGGATTGACCCGAAGGGGACCGACCCCAGTGCAGAAATTAATGTCCGGATTGACCCCAGTACAAAATTTAAAGTCGGGATTGAACCGAAGGGGATTGATCGGAAGGGGACTGACTCCAGTGTAGAAATTAAAGTCGGGATTGAACCGAAGGGCACTGATCCCTGTGCAAAAATTAAAGTCGGGATTGACCCGAAGGGGACTGACCCCAGTGCAGAAATTAAAGTCGGATTGACCCGAAGGGCACTGACCCCTATGCAGAAATAAAAGTCGGGATTGATCCGAAGGGGACTGACCCCTGTGCAGAAATTAAAGTCGGGATTGACT
Organism: Punica granatum; assembly: GCF_007655135.1. NCBI lineage: Eukaryota > Viridiplantae > Streptophyta > Magnoliopsida > Myrtales > Lythraceae > Punica > Punica granatum. The sequence goes on from NW_022204245.1 coordinate 19,808, forward strand.
CGAAAGGGTGACCCCAGTGCAGAAATTAAAGTCGGGATTGACCCGAAGGGACTGACCCCAGTGCAGAAATTAAAGTCGGGATTGACCCCAGTGCAAAATTTAAAATCGGGATTGAACCGAAGGGGATTGATCGGAAGGGGACTGACCCCAGTGCAGAAATTAAAGTCGGGATTGATCTGAAGGGCACTGACCCCGATGCAGAAATTAAAGTCGGGATTGATCCGAAGGGGACCGACCCCTGTGCAGAAATTAAAATCGGGATTAACCCAAAAGGGACTGACCCCTGTGCTGAAATTAAAGTTGGGATTGACCCGAAAGGGACTGACCGCTGTGCAGAAATTAAAGTCGGGATTGACCCGAATGGAATGACCCCTGTGCAGAAATTAAAGTCGGGATTGACCCGAAGGGGACTGACCCCAGTGCAGAAATTAAAGTCGGATTGACCCGAAGGGCACTGACCCCAATGCAGAAATAAAAGTCCGGATAGATCCGAAGGGGACTGACCCCTGTGCTGAAATTAAAGTCGGGATTGACCCCAGTGCAAAATTTAAAGTCGGGATTGAACCGAAGGGGATTGATCGGAGGGGGACTGACCCCAGTGCAGAAATTAAAGTCGGGATTGACCGGAAGGGCACTGACCCATATGTAGAAATTAAAGTCGGGATTGACCCGAAGGGGACTGACCCCTGTGCTGAAATTAAAGTCGGGATTGACCCGAAGGGGACTGACCCCTGTGCAGAAATTAA
>NW_022204246.1:0-31575 GCF_007655135.1 Punica granatum
TGGACGCGAAGTCCGTGGACGCGAAGTCCGGAAAGCGATAAAGTCACTAGGCCGAAGCCCGAGGAAAGCAGTAAAATGGACGCGAAGTCCGTGGACGCGAAGTCCGGAAAGCAGTAAAGTCACTAGGCCGAAGCCCGAGGAAAGCAGTAGAATGGACGCGAAGTCCGTGGACGCGAAGTCCGGAAAGCAGTAAAGTCACTAGGCCGAAGCCCGAGGAATGCAGTAAAATGGACGCGAAGTCCGGAAAGCAGTAAAGTCACTAGGCCGAAGCCCGAGGAAAGCGGTAAAATGGACGCGAAGTCCGGAAAGCAGTAAAGTCACTAGGCCGAAGCCCGAGGAAAGCGGTAAAATGGACGCGAAGTCCGGAAAGCGATAAAGTCACTAGGCCGAAGCCCGAGGAAAGCAGTAAAATGGACGCGAAGTCCGTGGACGCGAAGTCCTGAAAGCAGTAAAGTCACTAGGCCGAAGCCCGAGGAAAGCAGTAAAATAGACGCGAAGTCCGTGGACGCGAAGTCCGGAAAGCGATAAAGTCACTAGGCCGAAGCCCGAGGAAAGCGGTAAAATGGACGCGAAGTCCGGAAAGCGATAAAGTCACTAGGCCGAAGCCCGAGGAAAGCAGTAAAATGGGCGCGAAGTCCGTGGACGCGAAGTCCGGAAAGCAGTAAAGTCACTAGGCCGAAGCCCGAGGAAAGCAGTAAAATGGACGCGAAGTCCGTGGACGCGAAGTCCGGAAAGCGATAAAGTCACTAGGCCGAAGCCCGAGGAAAGCAGTAAAATGGACGCGAAGTCCGTGGACGCGAAGTCCGGAAAGCAGTAAAGTCACTAGGCCGAAGCCCGAGGAAAGCAGTAAAATGGACGCGAAGTCCGTGGACGCGAAGTCCGTGGACGCGAAGTCCGGAAAGCGATAAAGTCACTAGGCCGAAGCCCGAGAAACATAAAATGGACGCGAAGTCCGTGGACGCGAAGTCCGGAAAGCAGTAAAGTCACTAGGCGCCGAAGCCCGAGAAAGCAGTAAAATGGACGCGAAGTCCGAAAGCAGTAAAGTCACTACTAGGCCGAAGCCCGAGGAAAGCAGTAAAATGGACGCGAAGTCCGGAAAGCGATAAAGTCACTAGGCCGAAGCCCGAGGAAAGCAGTAAAATGGACGCGAAGTCCGTGGACGCGTAGTTCGGAAAGCAGTAAAGTCACTAGGCCGAAGCCCGAGGAAAGCAGTAAAATGGACGCGAAGTCCGTGGACGCGAAGTCCCGAAAGCAGTAAAGTCACTAGGCCGAAGCCCGAGGAAAGCAGTAAAATGGACGCGAAGTCCGGAAAGCAGTAAAGTCACTAGGCCGAAGCCCGAGGACAGCAGTAAAATGGACGCGAAGTCCGGAAAGCAGTAAAGTCACTAGGCCGAAGCCCGAGGAAAGCAGTAAAATGGACGCGAAGTCCGGAAAGCGATAAAGTCACTAGGCCGAAGCCCGAGGAAAGCGGTAAAATGGACGCGAAGTCCGTGGACGCGAAGTCCGGAAAGCAGTAAAGTCACTAGGCCGAAGCCCGAGAAAGCAGTAAAATGGACGCGAAGTCCGTGGACGCGAACCGAAGTCCGGAAAGCGATAAAGTCACTAGGCCGAAGCCCGAGGAAAGCGGTAAAATGGACGCGAAGTCCGGAAAGCGATAAAGTCACTAGGCCGAAGCCCGAGGAAAGCAGTAAATGGACGCGAAGTCCGTGGACGCGAAGTCCGGAAGGATAAAGTCACTAGGCCGAAGCCCGAGAAAGCAGTAAAATGGACGCGAAGTCCGTGGACGCGAAGTCCGGAAAGCGATAAAGTCACTAGGCTAGGCCAAGCCCGAGGAAAGCAGTAAAATGGACGCGAAGTCCGTGGACGCGAAGTCCGGAAAGCAGTAAAGTCACTAGGCCGAAGCCCGAGGAAAGCAGTAAAATGGACGCGAAGTCCGTGGACGCGAAGTCCGGGAAAGTCCGGAAGCGAAAAGTCACTAGGCCGAAGCCCGAGGAAGCAGTAAAATGGACGCGAAGTCCGTGGACGCGAAGTCCGGAAAGCAGTAAAGTCACTAGGCCGAAGCCCGAGGAAAGCAGTAAATGGACGCGAAGTCCGGAAAGCAGTAAAGTCACTAGGCCGAAGCCCGAGAAAGCGTAAAATGGGACGCGAAGTCCGGAAAGCGATAAAGTCACTAGGCCGAAGCCCGAGGAAAGCAGTAAAATGGACGCGAAGTCCGTGGACGCGAAGTCGGAAAGCAGAAAGTCACTAGGCCGAAGCCCGAGGAAAGCAGTAAAATGGACGCGAAGTCCGTGGACGCGAAGTCCGGAAAGCAGTAAAGTCACTAGGCCGAAGCCCGAGAAAGCAGTAAATGGACGCGAAACGCGAAGTCCGGAAAGCGATAAAGTCACTAGGCCGAAGCCCGAGAAAGCAGTAAAATGGACGCGAAGTCCGTGGACGCGAAGTCCGGAAAGCATAAAGTCACTAGGCCGAAGCCCGAGGAAAGCAGTAAAATGGACGCGAAGTCCGTGGACGCGAAGTCCGGAAAGCAGTAAAGTCACTAGGCCGAAGCCCGAGGAAAGCAGTAAAATGGACGCGAAGTCCGTGGACGCGAAGTCCGGAAGCGATAAAGTCACTAGGCCGAAGCCCGAGGAAGCAGTAAAATGGACGCGAAGTCCGTGGACGCGAAGTCCGGAAAGCGATAAAGTCACTAGGCCGAAGCCCGAGGAAAGCAGTAAAATGGACGCGAAGTCCGTGGACGCGAAGTCCGGAAAGCAGTAAAGTCACTAGGCCGAAGCCCGAGAAAGCAGTAAAATGGACGCGAAGTCCGTGGACGCGAAGTCCGTGGACGCGAAGTCCGGAAAGCGATAAGTCACTAGGCCGAAGCCCGAGGAAGCAGTAAAATGGACGCGAAGTCCGTGGACGCGAAGTCCTGGACGCGAAGTCCGGAAAGCGATAAAGTCACTAGGCCGAAGCCCGAGAAAGCGTATAATGGACGCGAAGTCCGTGGACGCGAAGTCCGGAAAGCAGTAAAGTCACTAGGCCGAAGCCCGAGGAAAGCAGTAAAATGGACGCGAAGTCCGGAAAGCGTAAGTCACTAGGCCGAAGCCGAGGAAAGCGGTAAAATGGACGCGAAGTCCGGAAAGCAGTAAAGTCACTAGGCCGAAGCCCGAGGAAAGCAGTAAAATGGACGCGAAGTCCGGAAAGCGATAAAGTCACTAGGCCGAAGCCCGAGGAAAGCAGTAAAATGGACGCGAAGTCCGTGGACGCGAAGTCCGGAAAGCAGTAAAGTCACTAGGCCGAAGCCCGAGGAAAGCAGTAAAATGGACGCGAAGTCCGTGGACGCGAAGTCCGGAAAGCGATAAAGTCACTAGGCCGAAGCCCGAGGAAAGCAGTAAAATGGACGCGAAGTCCGGAAAGCGATAAAGTCACTAGGCCGAAGCCCGAGGAAAGCAGTAAATGGACGCGAAGTCCGTGGACGCGAAGTCCGGAAAGCGATAAAGTCACTAGGCCGAAGCCCGAGGAAAGCAGTAAAATGGACGCGAAGTCCGTGGACGCGAAGTCCGGAAAGCGATAAAGTCACTAGGCCGAAGCCCGAGGAAAGCAGTAAAATGGACGCGAAGTCCGTGGACGCGAAGTCCGGAAAGCAGTAAAGTCACTAGGCCGAAGCCCGAGGAAAGCAGTAAAATGGACGCGAAGTCCGTGGACTCGAAGTCCGTGGACGCGAAGTCCGGAAAGCGATAAAGTCACTAGGCCGAAGCCCGAGGAAAGCAGTAAAATGGACGCGAAGTCCGTGGACGCGAAGTCCGGAAAGCGATAAAGTCACTAGGCCGAAGCCCGAGGAAAGCAGTAAAATGGACGCGAAGTCCGGAAAGCAGTAAAGTCACTAGGCCGAAGCCCGAGAAAGCAGTAAAATGGACGCGAAGTCCGGAAAGCGATAAAGTCACTAGGCCGAAGCCCGAGGAAAGCAGTAAAATGGACGCGAAGTCCGTGGACGCGAAGTCCGGAAAGCAGTAAAGTCACTAGGCCGAAGCCCGAGGAAAGCAGTAAAATGGACGCGAAGTCCGTGGACGCGAAGTCCGGAAAGCAGTAAAGTCACTGGGCCGAAGCCCGAGGAAAGCGGTAAAATGGACGCGAAGTCCGTAAAGCGATAAAGTCACTAGGCCGAAGACCGAGGAAAGAAGTAAAATGGACGCGAAGTCCGTGGACGCGAAGTCCGGAAAGCAGTAAAGTCACTAGGCCGAAGCCCGAGGAAAGCAGTAAAATGCACGCGAAGTCCGTGGACGCGAAGTCCGGAAAACGATAAAGTCACTAGGCCGAAGCCCGAGGAAAGCAGTAAAATGGACGCGAAGTCCGTGGACGCGAAGTCCGGAAAGCGATAAAGTCACTAGGCCGAAGCCCGAGGAAAGCAGTAAAATGGACGCGAAGTCCGTGGACGCGAAGTCCGGAAAGCGATAAAGTCACTAGGCCGAAGCCCGAGAAAGCAGTAAAATGGACGCGAAGTCCGTGGACGCGAAGTCCGGAAAGCGATAAAGTCACTAGGCCGAAGCCCGAGGAAAGCAGTAAAATGGACGCGAAGTCCGTGGACGCGAAGTCCGTGGACGCGAAGTCCGGAAAGCGATAAAGTCACTAGGCCGAAGCCCGAGGAAAGCAGTAAAATGGACGCGAAGTCCGTGGACGCGAAGTCCGTGGACGCGAAGTCCGTGGACGCGAAGTCCGGAAAGCGATAAAGTCACTAGGCCGAAGCCCGAGGAAAGCAGTAAAATGGACGCGAAGTCCGTGGACGCGAAGTCCGGAAAGCAGTAAAGTCACTAGGCCGAAGCCCGAGGAAAGCAGTAAAATGGACGCGAAGTCCGGAAAGCAGTAAAGTCACTAGGCCGAAGCCCGAGGAAAGCAGTAAAATGGACGCGAAGTCCGGAAAGCGATAAAGTCACTAAAGTAACAGGCCGAAGCCCGAGGAAAGCAGTAAAATGGACGCGAAGTCCGTGGACGCGAAGTCCGGAAAGCATAAAGTCACTAGGCCGAAGCCCGAGGAAAGCAGTAAAATGGACGCGAAGTCCGTGGACGCGAAGTCCGAAAGCAGTAAAGTCACTAGGCCGAAGCCCGAGGAAAGCAGTAAAATGGACGCTCGTGGACGAAGTCCGGAAAGCGATAAAGTCACTAGGCCGAAGCCCGAGGAAAGCAGTAAAATGGACGCGAAGTCCGTGGACGCGAAGTCCGGAAAGCAGAAAGTCACTAGGCCGAAGCCCGAGGAAAGCAGTAAAATGGACGCGAAGTCCGTGGACGCGAAGTCCGGAAAGCGATAAAGTCACTAGGCCGAAGCCCGAGGAAAGCAGTAAAATGGACGCGAAGTCCGTGGACGCGAAGTCCGGAAAGCGATAAAGTCACTAGGCCGAAGCCCGAGGAAAGCAGTAAAATGGACGCGAAGTCCGTGGACGCGAAGTCCGAAAGCAGTAAAGTCACTAGGCCGAAGCCCGAGGAAAGCAGTAAAATGGACGCGAAGTCCGTGGACGCGAAGTCCGTGGACGCGAAGTCCGGAAAGCGATAAAGTCACTAGGCCGAAGCCCGAGGAAAGCAGTAAAATGGACGCGAAGTCCGTGGACGCGAAGTCCGAAAGCATAAAGTCACTAGGCCGAAGCCCGAGAAAGCAGTAAATTGACGCGAAGTCCGTGGACGCGAAGTCCGGAAAGCAGTAAGTCACTAGGAGGCCGAAGCCCGAGGAAGCAGTAAAATGGACGCGAAGTCCGTGGACGCGAAGTCCGGAAAGCATAAAGTCACTAGGCCGAAGCCCGAGGAAAGCAGTAAAATGGACGCGAAGTCCGAAAGCGTAAAGTCACTAGGCCGAAGCCCGAGGAAAGCGTAAAAATGGACGCGAAGTCCGGAAAGCGTAAAGTCACTAGGCCGAAGCCCGAGGAAAGCAGTAAAATGGACGCGAAGTCCGGAAAGCGATAAAGTCACTAGGCCGAAGCCCGAGGAAAGCAGTAAAATGGACGCGAAGTCCGTGGACGCGAAGTCCGGAAAGCAGTAAAGTCACTAGGCCGAAGCCCGAGGAAAGCAGTAAAATGGACGCGAAGTCCGTGGACGCGAAGTCCGGAAAGCGTAAAGTCACTAGGCCGAAGCCCGAGGAAAGCGGTAAATGGACGCGAAGTCCGGAAAGCGATAAAGTCACTAGGCCGAAGCCCGAGGAAAGCAGTAAAATGGACGCGAAGTCCGTGGACGCGAAGTCCGGAAAGCAGTAAAGTCACTAGGCCGAAGCCCGAGGAAGCAGTAAAATGGACGCGAAGTCCGTGGACGCGAAGTCCGGAAAGCGATAAAGTCACTAGGCCGAAGCCCGAGGAAAGCAGTAAAATGGACGCGAAGTCCGGAAAGCAGCATAAAGTCACTAGGCCGAAGCCCGAGGAAAGCAGTAAAATGGACGCGAAGTCCGTGGACGCGAAGTCCGTGGACGCGAAGTCCGGAAGCATAAGTCACTAGGCCGAAGCCCGAGGAAAGCAGTAAAATGGACGCGAAGTCCGTGGACGCGAAGTCCGAAAGCGTAAAGTCACTAGGCCGAAGCCCGAGGAAAGCAGTAAATGGACGCGAAGTCCGTGGACGCGAAGTCCGGAAGCGATAAAGTCACTAGGCCGAAGCCCGAGGAAAGCAGTAAAATGGACGCGAAGTCCGTGGACGCGAAGTCCGGAAAGCGATAAAGTCACTAGGCCGAAGCCCGAGGAAAGCAGTAAAATGGACGCGAAGTCCGTGGACGCGAAGTCCGGAAAGCAGTAAAGTCACTAGGCCGAAGCCCGAGGAAAGCAGTAAAATGGACGCGAAGTCCGGAAAGCGATAAAGTCACTAGGCCGAAGCCCGAGGAAAGCAGTAAAATGGACGCGAAGTCCGTGGACGCGAAGTCCGGAAAGCAGTAAAGTCACTAGGCCGAAGCCCGAGGAAAGCAGTAAAATGGACGCGAAGTCCGTGGACGCGAAGTCCGGAAAGCAGTAAAGTCACTAGGCCGAAGCCCGAGGAAAGCAGTAAAATAGACGCGAAGTCCGTGGACGCGAAGTCCGGAAAGCGATAAAGTCACTAGGCCGTAGCCCGAGGAAAGCGGTAAAATGGACGCGAAGTCCGGAAAGCGATAAAGTCACTAGGCCGAAGCCCGAGGAAAGCAGTAAAATGGGCGCGAAGTCCGTGGACGCGAAGTCCGGAAAGCAGTAAAGTCACTAGGCCGAAGCCCAATGAAAGCAGTAAAATGGACGCGAAGTCCGTGGACGCGAAGTCCGGAAAGCGATAAAGTCACTAGGCCGAAGCCCGAGGAAAGCGATAAAATGGACGCGAAGTCCGTGGACGCGAAGTCCGGAAAGCAGTAAAGTCACTAGGCCGAAGCCCGAGGAAAGCAGTAAAATGGACGCGAAGTCCGGAAAGCAGTAAAGTCACTAGGCCGAAGCCCGAGGAAAGCAGTAAAATGGACGCGAAGTCCGGAAAGCGATAAAGTCACTAGGCCGAAGCCCGAGGAAAGCAGTAAAATGGACGCGAAGTCCGTGGACGCGAAGTCCTGAAAGCAGTAAAGTCACTAGGCCGAAGCCCGAGGAAAGCAGTAAAATAGACGCGAAGTCCGTGGACGCGAAGTCCGGAAAGCGATAAAGTCACTAGGCCGAAGCCCGAGGAAAGCAGTAAAATGGACGCGAAGTCCGGAAAGCGATAAAGTCACTAGGCCGAAGCCCGAGGAAAGCAGTAAAATGGACGCGAAGTCCGTGGACGCGAAGTCCGGAAAGCGATAAAGTCACTAGGCCGAAGCCCGAGGAAAGCAGTAAAATGGACGCGAAGTCCGTGGACGCGAAGTCCGGAAAGCGATAAAGTCACTAGGCCGAAGCCCGAGGAAAGCAGTAAAATGGACGCGAAGTCCGTGGACGCGAAGTCCGGAAAGCAGTAAAGTCACTAGGCCGAAGCCCGAGGAAAGCAGTAAAATGGACGCGAAGTCCGTGGACGCGAAGTCCGTGGACGCGAAGTCCGGAAAGCGATAAAGTCACTAGGCCGAAGCCCGAGAAAAGCAGTAAAATGGACGCGAAGTCCGTGGACGCGAAGTCCGGAAAGCGATAAAGTCACTAGGCCGAAGCCCGAGGAAAGCAGTAAAATGGACGCGAAGTCCGGAAAGCAGTAAAGTCACTAGGCCGAAGCCCGAGGAAAGCAGTAAAATGGACGCGAAGTCCGGAAAGCGATAAAGTCACTAGGCCGAAGCCCGAGGAAAGCAGTAAAATGGACGCGAAGTCCGTGGACGCGAAGTCCGGAAAGCAGTAAGTCACTAGGCCGAAGCCCGAGGAAAGCAGTAAAATGGACGCGAAGTCCGTGGACGCGAAGTCCGGAAAGCGTAAAGTCACTAGGCCGAAGCCCGAGGAAAGCAGTAAAATGGACGCGAAGTCCGGAAAGCGATAAAGTCACTAGGCCGAAGCCCGAGGAAAGCAGTAAAATGGACGCGAAGTCCGTGGACGCGAAGTCCGGAAAGCAGTAAAGTCACTAGGCCGAAGCCCGAGGAAAGCAGTAAAATGGACGCGAAGTCCGTGGACGCGAAGTCCGGAAAGCGTAAAGTCACTAGGCCGAAGCCCGAGGAAAGCAGTAAAATGGACGCGAAGTCCGTGGACGCGAAGTCCGGAAAGCGATAAAGTCACTAGGCCGAAGCCCGAGGAAAGCAGTAAAATGGACGCGAAGTCCGTGGACGCGAAGTCCGGAAGCGATAAAGTCACTAGGCCGAAGCCCGAGGAAGCAGTAAAATGGACGCGAAGTCCGTGGACGCGAAGTCCGGAAAGCATAAAGTCACTAGGCCGAAGCCCGAGAAAGCAGTAAAATGGACGCGAAGTCCGTGACGCGAAGTCCGTGACGCGAGTCCGAAAGCGATAAAGTCACTAGGCCGAAGCCCGAGGAAAGCAGTAAAATGGACGCGAAGTCCGAGGACGCGAAGTCCGTGGACGCGAAGTCCGTGGACGCGAAGTCCGGAAAGCGATAAAGTCACTAGGCCGAAGCCCGAGGAAAGCAGTAAAATGGACGCGAAGTCCGTGGACGCGAAGTCCGGAAAGCAGTAAAGTCACTAGGCCGAAGCCCGAGGAAAGCAGTAAAATGGACGCGAAGTCCGGAAAGCATAAAGTCACTAGGCCGAAGCCCGAGGAAAGCAGTAAAATGGACGCGAAGTCCGTGAAAGCGATAAAGTCACTAGGCCGAAGCCCGAGGAAAGCAGTAAAATGGACGCGAAGTCCGTGGACGCGAAGTCCGGAAAGCGTAAAGTCACTAGGCCGAAGCCCGAGGAAAGCAGTAAAATGGACGCGAAGTCCGTGGACGCGAAGTCCGGAAAGCGTAAAGTCACTAGGCCGAAGCCCGAGGAAAGCGGTAAAATGGACGCGAAGTCCGAAAGCGATAAAGTCACTAGGCCGAAGCCCGAGGAAAGCAGTAAAATGGACGCGAAGTCCGTGGACGCGAAGTCCGGAAAGCAGTAAAGTCACTAGGCCGAAGCCCGAGGAAAGCAGTAAAATGGACGCGAAGTCCGTGGACGCGAAGTCCGGAAAGCGATAAAGTCACTAGGCCGAAGCCCGAGGAAAGCAGTAAAATGGACGCGAAGTCCGTGGACGCGAAGTCCGGAAAGCGATAAAGTCACTAGGCCGAAGCCCGAGGAAAGCAGTAAAATGGACGCGAAGTCCGTGGACGCGAAGTCCGGAAAGCGTAAAGTCACTAGGCCGAAGCCCGAGGAAAGCAGTAAAATGGACGCGAAGTCGTGGACGCGAAGTCCTGGACGCGAAGTCCGGAAAGCGATAAGTCACTAGGCCGAAGCCCGAGGAAAGCAGTAAAATGGACGCGAAGTCCGTGGACGCGAAGTCCGGAAAGCGATAAAGTCACTAGGCCGAAGCCCGAGGAAAGCAGTAAAATGGACGCGAAGTCCGTGGACGCGAAGTCCGGAAAGCGTAAAGTCACTAGGCCGAAGCCCGAGGAAAGCAGTAAAATGGACGCGAAGTCCGTGGACGCGAAGTCCGAAAGCATAAAGTCACTAGGCCGAAGCCCGAGGAAAGCAGTAAAATGGACGCGAAGTCCGGAAAGCAGAAAGTCACTAGGCCGAAGCCCGAGGAAAGCGTAAAATGGACGCGAAGTCCGGAAAGCAGTAAAGTCACTAGGCCGAAGCCCGAGGAAAGCGGTAAAATGGACGCGAAGTCCGAAAGCGATAAAGTCACTAGGCTAGGCCGAAGCCCGAGGAAAGCAGTAAAATGGACGCGAAGTCCGTGGACGCGAAGTCCGGAAAGCATAAAGTCACTAGGCCGAAGCCCGAGAAAGCAGTAAAATGGACGCGAAGTCCGTGGACGCGAAGTCCGGAAAGCGATAAAGTCACTAGGCCGAAGCCCGAGGAAAGCAGTAAAATGGACGCGAAGTCCGGAAAGCGATAAAGTCACTAGGCCGAAGCCCGAGAAAGCAGTAAAATGGACGCGAAGTCCGTGGACGCGAAGTCCGGAAAGCGTAAAGTCACTAGGCCGAAGCCCGAGGAAAGCAGTAAAATGGACGCGAAGTCCGTGGACGCGAAGTCCGGAAAGCGATAAAGTCACTAGGCCGAAGCCCGAGGAAAGCAGTAAAATGGACGCGAAGTCCGGAAAAGCGTAAAGTCACTAGGCCGAAGCCCGAGGAAAGCAGTAAAATGGACGCGAAGTCCGTGGACGCGAAGTCCGTGGACGCGAAGTCCGGAAAGCGAAAAAGTCACTAGGCCGAAGCCCGAGGAAAGCAGTAAAATGGACGCGAAGTCCGTGGACGCGAAGTCCGAAAGCATAAAGTCACTAGGCCGAAGCCCGAGGAAAGCAGTAAAATGGACGCGAAGTCCGTGGACGCGAAGTCCGGAAAGCGATAAAGTCACTAGGCCGAAGCCCGAAAAGCAGTAAAATGGACGCGAAGTCCGTGGACGCGAAGTCCGGAAAGCGTAAAGTCACTAGGCCGAAGCCCGAGGAAAGCAGTAAAATGGACGCGAAGTCCGTGGACGCGAAGTCCGGAAAGCGTAAAGTCACTAGGCCGAAGCCCGAGGAAAGCGGTAAAATGGACGCGAAGTCCGGAAAGCGATAAAGTCACTAGGCCGAAGCCCGAGGAAAGCAGTAAAATGGACGCGAAGTCCGTGGACGCGAAGTCCGAAAGCAGTAAAGTCACTAGGCCGAAGCCCGAGGAAAGCAGTAAAATGGACGCGAAGTCCGTGGACGCGAAGTCCGGAAAGCAGTAAAGTCACTAGGCCGAAGCCCGAGGAAAGCAGTAAAATGGACGCGAAGTCCGTGGACGCGAAGTCCGGAAAGCGATAAAGTCACTAGGCCGAAGCCCGAGGAAAGCGTAAAATGGACGCGAAGTCCGGAAAGCGATAAAGTCACTAGGCCGAAGCCCGAGGAAAGCAGTAAAATGGACGCGAAGTCCGTGGACGCGAAGTCCGGAAAGCATAAAGTCACTAGGCCGAAGCCCGAGGAAAGCAGTAAAATGGACGCGAAGTCCGTGGACGCGAAGTCCGGAAAGCGATAAAGTCACTAGGCCGAAGCCCGAGGAAAGCAGTAAAATGGACGCGAAGTCCGTGGACGCGAAGTCCGGAAAGCGTAAAGTCACTAGGCCGAAGCCCGAGGAAAGCAGTAAAATGGACGCGAAGTCCGTGGACGCGAAGTCCGGAAAGTCCGGAAAGCGATAAAGTCACTAGGCCGAAGCCCGAGGAAAGCAGTAAAATGGACGCGAAGTCCGTGGACGCGAAGTCCGGAAAGCATAAAGTCACTAGGCCGAAGCCCGAGGAAAGCAGTAAAATGGACGCGAAGTCCGGAAAGCAGTAAAGTCACTAGGCCGAAGCCCGAGGAAAGCAGTAAAATGGACGCGAAGTCCGGAAAGCGATAAAGTCACTAGGCCGAAGCCCGAGGAAAGCAGTAAAATGGACGCGAAGTCCGTGGACGCGAAGTCCGGAAAGCAGTAAAGTCACTAGGCCGAAGCCCGAGGAAAGCAGTAAAATGGACGCGAAGTCCGTGGACGCGAAGTCCGGAAAGCAGTAAAGTCACTAGGCCGAAGCCCGAGAAAGCAGTAAAATGGACGCGAAGTCCGGAAAGCGATAAAGTCACTAGGCCGAAGCCCGAGGAAAGCAGTAAAATGGACGCGAAGTCCGTGGACGCGAAGTCCGGAAAGCGATAAAGTCACTAGGCCGAAGCCCGAGGAAAGCAGTAAAATGGACGCGAAGTCCGTGGACGCGAAGTCCGGAAAGCGATAAAGTCACTAGGCCGAAGCCCGAGGAAAGCAGTAAAATGGACGCGAAGTCCGTGGACGCGAAGTCCGGAAAGCGATAAAGTCACTAGGCCGAAGCCCGAGGAAAGCAGTAAAATGGACGCGAAGTCCGTGGACGCGAAGTCCGGAAAGCCGTAAAGTCACTAGGCCGAAGCCCGAGGAAAGCAGTAAAATGGACGCGAAGTCCGTGGACGCGAAGTCCGGAAAGCGATAAAGTCACTAGGCCGAAGCCCGAGGAAAGCAGTAAAATGGACGCGAAGTCCGTGGACGCGAAGTCCGTGGACGCGAAGTCCGGAAAGCGATAAAGTCACTAGGCCGAAGCCCGAGGAAAGCAGTAAAATGGACGCGAAGTCCGTGGACGCGAAGTCCGTGGACGCGAAGTCCGGAAAGCGATAAAGTCACTAGGCCGAAGCCCGAGGAAAGCGATAAAATGGACGCGAAGTCCGTGGACGCGAAGTCCGGAAAGCAGTAAAGTCACTAGGCCGAAGCCCGAGGAAAGCAGTAAAATGGACGCGAAGTCCGGAAAGCAGTAAAGTCACTAGGCCGAAGCTCGAGGAAAGCAGTAAAATGGACGCGAAGTCCGGAAAGCGATAAAGTCACTAGGCCGAAGCCCGAGGAAAACAGTAAAATGGACGCGTAGTCCGTGGACGCGAAGTCTGGAAAGCAGTAAAGTCACTAGGCCGAAGCCCGAGGAAAGCAGTAAAATGGACGCGAAGTCCGTGGACGCGAAGTCCGGAAAGCAGTAAAGTCACTAGGCCGAAGCCCTTGGAAAGCGGTAAAATGGACGCGAAGTCCGGAAAGCGATAAAGTCACTAGGCCGAAGCCCGAGGAAAGCAGTAAAATGGACGCGAAGTCCGTGGACGCGAAGTCCGGAAAGCAGTAAAGTCACTAGGCCGAAGCCCGAGGAAAGCAGTAAAATGGACGCGAAGTCCGTGGACGCGAAGTCCGGAAAGCAGTAAAGTCACTAGGCCGAAGCCCGAGGAAAGCAGTAAAATGGACGCGAAGTCCGTGGACGCGAAGTCCGGAAAGCGATAAAGTCACTAGGGCGAAGCCCGAGGAAAGCAGTAAAATGGACGCGAAGTCCGTGGACGCGAAGTCCGGAAAGCGATAAAGTCACTAGGCCGAAGCCCGAGGAAAGCAGTAAAATGGACGCGAAGTCCGTGGACGCGAAGTCCGTGGACGCGAAGTCCGGAAAGCGATAAAGTCACTAGGCCGAAGCCCGAGGAAAGCAGTAAAATGGACGCGAAGTCCGTGGACGCGAAGTCCGGAAAGCGATAAAGTCACTAGGCCGAAGCCCGAGGAAAGCAGTAAAATGGACGCGAAGTCCGTGGACGCGAAGTCCGGAAAGCAGTAAAGTCACTAGGCCGAAGCCCGAGGAAAGCAGTAAAATGGACGCGAAGTCCGTGGACGCGAAGTCCGGAAAGCGTAAAGTCACTAGGCCGAAGCCCGAGGAAAGCAGTAAAATGGACGCGAAGTCCGGAAAGCGATAAAGTCACTAGGCCGAAGCCCGAGGAAAGCAGTAAAATGGACGCGAAGTCCGGAAAGCAGTAAAGTCACTAGGCCGAAGCCCGAGGAAAGCAGTAAAATGGACGCGAAGTCCGGAAAGCGATAAAGTCACTAGGCCGAAGCCCGAGGAAAGCAGTAAAATGGACGCGAAGTCCGTGGACGCGAAGTCCGGAAAGCAGTAAAGTCACTAGGCCGAAGCCCGAGGAAAGCAGTAAAATGGACGCGAAGTCCGTGGACGCGAAGTCCGGAAAGCGATAAAGTCACTAGGCCGAAGCCCGAGGAAAGCAGTAAAATGGACGCGAAGTCCGTGGACGCGAAGTCCGGAAAGCGATAAAGTCACTAGGCCGAAGCCCGAGGAAAGCAGTAAAATGGACGCGAAGTCCGGAAAGCGATAAAGTCACTAGGCCGAAGCCCGAGGAAAGCAGTAAAATGGGCGCGAAGTCCGTGGACGCGAAGTCCGGAAAGCAGTAAAGTCACTAGGCCGAAGCCCCATGAAAGCAGTAAAATGGACGCGAAGTCCGTGGACGCGAAGTCCGGAAGCATAAAGTCACTAGGCCGAAGCCCGAGGAAAGCAGTAAAATGGACGCGAAGTCCGTGGACGCGAAGTCCGGAAAGCGATAAAGTCACTAGGCCGAAGCCCGAGGAAAACAGTAAAATGGACGCGAAGTCCGGAAAGCGTAAAGTCACTAGGCCGAAGCCCGAGGAAAGCAGTAAAATGGACGCGAAGTCCGTGGACGCGAAGTCCGCGGACGCGAAGTCCGGAAAGCGATAAAGTCACTAGGCCGAAGCCCGAGGAAGCGGTAAAATGGACGCGAAGTCCGAAAGCGATAAAGTCACTAGGCCGAAGCCCGAGGAAAGCAGTAAAATGGACGCGAAGTCCGTGGACGCGAAGTCCGGAAAGCGATAAAGTCACTAGGCCGAAGCCCGAGGAAAGCAGTAAAATGGACGCGAAGTCCGTGGACGCGAAGTCCGGAAAGCGTAAAGTCACTAGGCCGAAGCCCGAGGAAAGCAGTAAAATGGACGCGAAGTCCGTGGACGCGAAGTCCGGAAAGCGTAAAGTCACTAGGCCGAAGCCCGAGGAAAGCAGTAAAGTGGACGCGAAGTCCGGAAAGCGATAAAGTCACTAGGCCGAAGCCCGAGGAAAGCAGTAAAATGGACGCGAAGTCCGTGGACGCGAAGTCCGGAAAGCGTAAAGTCACTAGGCCGAAGCCCGAGGAAAGCAGTAAAATGGACGCGAAGTCCGTGGACGCGAAGTCCGGAAAGCAGTAAAGTCACTAGGCCGAAGCCCGAGGAAAGCAGTAAAATGGACGCGAAGTCCGTGGACGCGAAGTCCGGAAAGCGATAAAGTCACTAGGCCGAAGCCCGAGGAAAGCGTAAAATGGACGCGAAGTCCGGAAAGCGATAAAGTCACTAGGCCGAAGCCCGAGGAAAGCAGTAAAATGGACGCGAAGTCTGGACGCGAAGTCCGGAAAGCAGTAAAGTCACTAGGCCGAAGCCCGAGGAAAGCAGTAAAATGGACGCGAAGTCCGTGGACGCGAAGTCCGGAAGCGATAAAGTCACTAGGCCGAAGCCCGAGGAAAGCAGTAAAATGGACGCGAAGTCCGAAAGCGTAAAGTCACTAGGCCGAAGCCCGAGAAAGCAGTAAATGGACGCGAAGTCCGTGGACGCGAAGTCCGTGGACGCGAAGTCCGAAAGCGATAAAGTCACTAGGCCGAAGCCCGAGGAAAGCAGTAAAATGGACGCGAAGTCCGTGGACGCGAAGTCCGGAAAGCGTAAAGTCACTAGGCCGAAGCCCGAGGAAAGCAGTAAAATGGACGCGAAGTCCGTGGACGCGAAGTCCGGAAAGCGATAAAGTCACTAGGCCGAAGCCCGAGGAAAGCAGTAAAATGGACGCGAAGTCCGGAAAGCGTAAAGTCACTAGGCCGAAGCCCGAGGAAAGCAGTAAAATGGACGCGAAGTCCGTGGACGCGAAGTCCGTGGACGCGAAGTCCGGAAAGCATAAAGTCACTAGGCCGAAGCCCGAGGAAAGCAGTAAAATGGACGCGAAGTCCGTGGACGCGAAGTCCGGAAAGCGATAAAGTCACTAGGCCGAAGCCCGAGGAAAGCAGTAAAATGGACGCGAAGTCCGTGGACGCGAAGTCCGGAAAGCGATAAAGTCACTAGGCCGAAGCCCGAGGAAAGCAGTAAAATGGACGCGAAGTCCGTGGACGCGAAGTCCGGAAAGCAGTAAAGTCACTAGGCCGAAGCCCGAGGAAAGCAGTAAAATGGACGCGAAGTCCGTGGACGCGAAGTCCGAAAGCATAAAGTCACTAGGCCGAAGCCCGAGGAAAGCAGTAAAATGGACGCGAAGTCCGGAAAGCGATAAAGTCACTAGGCCGAAGCCCGAGGAAAGCAGTAAAATGGACGCGAAGTCCGTGGACGCGAAGTCCGGAAAGCGTAAAGTCACTAGGCCGAAGCCCGAGGAAAGCAGTAAAATGGACGCGAAGTCCGTGGACGCGAAGTCCGGAAAGCATAAAGTCACTAGGCCGAAGCCCGAGGAAAGCAGTAAAATGGACGCGAAGTCCGTGGACGCGAAGTCCGGAAAGCGATAAAGTCACTAGGCCGAAGCCCGAGGAAAGCGGTAAAATGGACGCGAAGTCCGGAAAGCGATAAAGTCACTAGGCCGAAGCCCGAGGAAAGCAGTAAAATGGACGCGAAGTCCGTGGACGCGAAGTCCGGAAAGCAGTAAAGTCACTAGGCCGAAGCCCGAGGAAAGCAGTAAAATGGACGCGAAGTCCGTGGACGCGAAGTCCGGAAAGCGATAAAGTCACTAGGCCGAAGCCCGAGGAAAGCAGTAAAATGGACGCGAAGTCCGGAAAGCAGTAAAGTCACTAGGCCGAAGCCCGAGGAAAGCAGTAAAATGGACGCGAAGTCCGAAAGCGATAAAGTCACTAGGCCGAAGCCCGAGGAAAGCAGTAAAATGGACGCGAAGTCCGTGGACGCGAAGTCCGGAAAGCAGTAAAGTCACTAGGCCGAAGCCCGAGGAAAGCAGTAAAATGGACGCGAAGTCCGTGGACGCGAAGTCCGGAAAGCGTAAAGTCACTAGGCCGAAGCCCGAGGAAAGCAGTAAAATGGACGCGAAGTCCGGAAAGCGATAAAGTCACTAGGCCGAAGCCCGAGGAAAGCAGTAAAATGGACGCGAAGTCCGTGGACGCGAAGTCCGGAAAGCAGTAAAGTCACTAGGCCGAAGCCCGAGGAAAGCAGTAAAATGGACGCGAAGTCCGTGGACGCGAAGTCCGGAAAGCAGTAAAGTCACTAGGCCGAAGCCCGAGGAAAGCAGTAAAATGGACGCGAAGTCCGTGGACGCGAAGTCCGGAAAGCATAAAGTCACTAGGCCGAAGCCCGAGGAAAGCAGTAAAATGGACGCGAAGTCCGTGGACGCGAAGTCCGGAAAGCGTAAAGTCACTAGGCCGAAGCCCGAGGAAAGCAGTAAAATGGACGCGAAGTCCGTGGACGCGAAGTCCGGAAAGCGATAAAGTCACTAGGCCGAAGCCCGAGGAAAGCAGTAAAATGGACGCGAAGTCCGTGGACGCGAAGTCCGGAAAGCGATAAAGTCACTAGGCCGAAGCCCGAGGAAAGCAGTAAAATGGACGCGAAGTCGTGGACGCGAAGTCCGGAAAGCAGTAAAGTCACTAGGCCGAAGCCCGAGGAAAGCAGTAAAAATGGACGCGAAGTCCGGACGCGAAGTCCGTGGACGCGAAGTCCGGAAAGCGATAAAGTCACTAGGCCGAAGCCCGAGGAAAGCAGTAAAATGGACGCGAAGTCCGTGGACGCGAAGTCCGGAAAGCGATAAAGTCACTAGGCCGAAGCCCGAGGAAAGCAGTAAAATGGACGCGAAGTCCGTGGACGCGAAGTCCGGAAAGCAGTAAAGTCACTAGGCCGAAGCCCGAGGAAAGCAGTAAAATGGACGCGAAGTCCGTGGACGCGAAGTCCGGAAAGCAGTAAAGTCACTAGGCCGAAGCCCGAGGAAAGCAGTAAAATGGACGCGAAGTCCGTGGACGCGAAGTCCGGAAAGCGATAAAGTCACTAGGCCGAAGCCCGAGGAAAGCAGTAAAATGGACGCGAAGTCCGTGGACGCGAAGTCCGGAAAGCGATAAAGTCACTAGGCCGAAGCCCGAGGAAAGCAGTAAAATGGACGCGAAGTCCGTGGACGCGAAGTCCGGAAAGCAGTAAAGTCACTAGGCCGAAGCCCGAGGAAAGCAGTAAAATGGACGCGAAGTCCGTGGACGCGAAGTCCGGAAAGCGATAAAGTCACTAGGCCGAAGCCCGAGGAAAGCAGTAAAATGGACGCGAAGTCCGTGGACGCGAAGTCCGGAAAGCAGTAAAGTCACTAGGCCGAAGCCCGAGGAAAGCAGTAAAATGGACGCGAAGTCCGGAAAGCCGTAAAGTCACTAGGCCGAAGCCCGAGGAAAGCAGTAAAATGGACGCGAAGTCCGGAAAAAAGCGATAAAGTCACTAGGCCGAAGCCCGAGGAAAACAGTAAAATGGACGCGAAGTCCGTGGACGCGAAGTCCGGAAAGCAGTAAAGTCACTAGGCCGAAGCCCGAGGAAAGCAGTAAAATGGACGCGAAGTCCGTGGACGCGAAGTCCGGAAAGCAGTAAAGTCACTAGGCCGAAGCCCGAGGAAAGCAGTAAAATGGACGCGAAGTCCGGAAAGCGATAAAGTCACTAGGCCGAAGCCCGAGGAAAGCAGTAAAATGGACGCGAAGTCCATGGACGCGAAGTCCATGGACGCGAAGTCCGGAAAGCAGTAAAGTCACTAGGCCGAAGCCCGAGGAAAGCAGTAAAATGGACGCGAAGTCCGTGGACGCGAAGTCCGGAAAGCAGTAAAGTCACTAGGCCGAAGTCCGAGGAAAGCAGTAAAATGGACGCGAAGTCCGTGGACGCGAAGTCCGGAAAGCGATAAAGTCACTAGGCCGAAGCCCGAGGAAAGCAGTAAAATGGACGCGAAGTCCGTGGACGCGAAGTCCGGAAAGCAGTAAAGTCACTAGGCCGAAGCCCGAGGAAAGCAGTAAAATGGACGCGAAGTCCGTGGACGCGAAGTCCGGAAAGCAGTAAAGTCACTAGGCCGAAGCCCGAGGAAAGCAGTAAAATGGACGCGAAGTCCGGAAAGCGATAAAGTCACTAGGCCGAAGCCCGAGGAAAGCAGTAAAATGGACGCGAAGTCCGTGGACGCGAAGTCCGGAAAGCAGTAAAGTCACTAGGCCGAAGCCCGAGGAAAGCAGTAAAATGGACGCGAAGTCCGTGGACGCGAAGTCCGGAAAGCAGTAAAGTCACTAGGCCGAAGCCCGAGGAAAGCAGTAAAATGGACGCGAAGTCCGTGGACGCGAAGTCCGGAAAGCGATAAAGTCACTAGGCCGAAGCCCGAGGAAAGCAGTAAAATGGACGCGAAGTCCGGAAAGCGAAAAGTCACTAGGCCGAAGCCCGAGGAAAGCAGTAAAATGGACGCGAAGTCCGTGGACGCGAAGTCCGGAAAGCAGTAAAGTCACTAGGCCGAAGCCCGAGGAAAGCAGTAAAATGGACGCGAAGTCCGTGGACGCGAAGTCCGGAAGCGATAAAGTCACTAGGCCGAAGCCCGAGGAAAGCAGTAAAATGGACGCGAAGTCCGGAAAGCAGTAAAGTCACTAGGCCGAAGCCCGAGGAAAGCAGTAAAATGGACGCGAAGTCCGGGGAAAGCGATAAAGTCACTAGGCCGAAGCCCGAGGAAAGCAGTAAAATGGACGCGAAGTCCGTGGACGCGAAGTCCGGAAAGCAGTAAAGTCACTAGGCCGAAGCCCGAGGAAAGCAGTAAAATGGACGCGAAGTCCGTGGACGCGAAGTCCGGAAAGCAGAAGTCACTAGGCCGAAGCCCGAGGAAAGCGGTAAAATGGACGCGAAGTCCGGAAAGCGATAAAGTCACTAGGCCGAAGCCCGAGGAAAGCAGTAAAATGGACGCGAAGTCCGTGGACGCGAAGTCCGGAAAGCAGTAAAGTCACTAGGCCGAAGCCCGAGGAAAGCAGTAAAATGGACGCGAAGTCCGTGGACGCGAAGTCCGGAAAGCAGTAAAGTCACTAGGCCGAAGCCCGAGGAAAGCAGTAAAATGGACGCGAAGTCCGTGGACGCGAAGTCCGGAAAGCGATAAAGTCACTAGGCCGAAGCCCGAGGAAAGCAGTAAAATGGACGCGAAGTCCGTGGACGCGAAGTCCGGAAAGCAGTAAAGTCACTAGGCCGAAGCCCGAGGAAAGCAGTAAAATGGACGCGAAGTCCGTGGACGCGAAGTCCGGAAAGCGATAAAGTCACTAGGCCGAAGCCCGAGGAAAGCAGTAAAATGGACGCGAAGTCCGTGGACGCGAAGTCCGGAAAGCGATAAAGTCACTAGGCCGAAGCCCGAGGAAAGCAGTAAAATGGACGCGAAGTCCGTGGACGCGAAGTCCGGAAAGCAGTAAAGTCACTAGGCCGAAGCCCGAGGAAAGCAGTAAAATGGACGCGAAGTCAGTGGACGCGAAGTCCGTGGACGCGAAGTCCGTGGACGCGAAGTCCGGAAAGCGATAAAGTCACTAGGCCGAAGCCCGAGGAAAGCAGTAAAATGGACGCGAAGTCCGTGGACGCGAAGTCCGGAAAGCGATAAAGTCACTAGGCCGAAGCCCGAGGAAAGCAGTAAAATGGACGCGAAGTCCGTGGACGCGAAGTCCGGAAAGCAGTAAAGTCACTAGGCCGAAGCCCGAGGAAAGCAGTAAAATGGACGCGAAGTCCGTGGACGCGAAGTCCGGAAAGCAGTAAAGTCACTAGGCCGAAGCCCGAGGAAAGCAGTAAAATGGACGCGAAGTCCGTGGACGCGAAGTCCGGAAAGCGATAAAGTCACTAGGCCGAAGCCCGAGGAAAGCAGTAAAATGGACGCGAAGTCCGTGGACGCGAAGTCCGGAAAGCGATAAGTCACTAGGCCGAAGCCCGAGGAAAGCAGTAAAATGGACGCGAAGTCCGTGGACGCGAAGTCCGGAAAGCAGTAAAGTCACTAGGCCGAAGCCCGAGGAAAGCAGTAAAATGGACGCGAAGTCCGTGGACGCGAAGTCCGTGGACGCGAAGTCCGGAAAGCGATAAAGTCACTAGGCCGAAGCCCGAGGAAAGCAGTAAAATGGACGCGAAGTCCGTGGACGCGAAGTCCGGAAAGCGATAAAGTCACTAGGCCGAAGCCCGAGGAAAGCAGTAAAATGGACGCGAAGTCCGTGGACGCGAAGTCCGGAAAGCAGTAAAGTCACTAGGCCGAAGCCCGAGGAAAGCAGTAAAATGGACGCGAAGTCCGGAAAGCCAGTAAAGTCACTAGGCCGAAGCCCGAGGAAAGCAGTAAAATGGACGCGAAGTCCGGAAAGCGATAAAGTCACTAGGCCGAAGCCCGAGGAAAGCAGTAAAATGGACGCGAAGTCCGTGGACGCGAAGTCCGGAAAGCAGTAAAGTCACTAGGCCGAAGCCCGAGGAAAGCAGTAAAATGGACGCGAAGTCCGTGGACGCGAAGTCCGAAAGCAGTAAAGTCACTAGGCCGAAGCCCGAGGAAAGCAGTAAAATGGACGCGAAGTCCGGAAAGCGATAAAGTCACTAGGCCGAAGCCCGAGGAAAGCAGTAAAATGGACGCGAAGTCCGTGGACGCGAAGTCCGGAAAGCAGTAAAGTCACTAGGCCGAAGCCCGAGGAAAGCAGTAAAATGGACGCGAAGTCCGTGGACGCGAAGTCCGGAAAGCGATAAAGTCACTAGGCCGAAGCCCGAGGAAAGCAGTAAAATGGACGCGAAGTCCGTGGACGCGAAGTCCGGAAAGCGATAAAGTCACTAGGCCGAAGCCCGAGGAAAGCAGTAAAATGGACGCGAAGTCCGTGGACGCGAAGTCCGGAAAGCGATAAAGTCACTAGGCCGAAGCCCGAGGAAAGCAGTAAAATGGACGCGAAGTCCGGAAAGCAGTAAAGTCACTAGGCCTAAGCCGAGGAAAGCAGTAAAATGGACGCGAAGTCCGTGGACGCGAAGTCCGGAAAGCGATAAAGTCACTAGGCCGAAGCCCGAGGAAAGCAGTAAAATGGACGCGAAGTCCGTGGACGCGAAGTCCGGAAAGCGATAAAGTCACTAGGCCGAAGCCCGAGGAAAGCAGTAAAATGGACGCGAAGTCCGTGGACGCGAAGTCCGGAAAGCAGTAAAGTCACTAGGCCGAAGCCCGAGGAAAGCAGTAAAATGGACGCGAAGTCCGTGGACGCGAAGTCCGGAAAGCAGTAAAGTCACTAGGCCGAAGCCCGAGGAAAGCAGTAAAATGGACGCGAAGTCCGTGGACGCGAAGTCCGGAAAGCGAAAGTCACTAGGCCGAAGCCCGAGGAAAGCAGTAAAATGGACGCGAAGTCCGTGGACGCGAAGTCCGGAAAGCGATAAAGTCACTAGGCCGAAGCCCGAGGAAAGCAGTAAAATGGACGCGAAGTCCGTGGACGCGAAGTCGGAAAGCATAAAGTCACTAGGCGAAGCCCGAGGAAAGCAGTAAAATGGACGCGAAGTCCGTGGACGCGAAGTCCGTGGACGCGAAGTCGGGAAAGCGATAAAGTCACTAGGCCGAAGCCCGAGGAAAGCAGTAAAATGGACGCGAAGTCCGTGGACGCGAAGTCCGGAAAGCGAAAGTCACTAGGCCGAAGCCCGAGGAAAGCAGTAAAATGGACGCGAAGTCCGTGGACGCGAAGTCCGGAAAGCAGTAAAGTCACTAGGCCGAAGCCCGAGGAAAGCAGTAAAATGGACGCGAAGTCCGGAAAGCAGTAAAGTCACTAGGCCGAAGCCCGAGGAAAGCAGTAAAATGGACGCGAAGTCCGGAAAGCATAAAGTCACTAGGCCGAAGCCCGAGGAAAGCAGTAAAATGGACGCGAAGTCCGTGGACGCGAAGTCCGGAAAGCAGTAAAGTCACTAGGCCGAAGCCCGAGGAAAGCAGTAAAATGGACGCGAAGTCCGTGGACGCGAAGTCCGGAAAGCAGTAAAGTCACTAGGCCGAAGCCCGAGGAAAGCAGTAAAAATGGACGCGAAGTCCGGAAAGCGATAAAGTCACTAGGCCGAAGCCCGAGGAAGCAGTAAAATGGACGCGAAGTCCGTGGACGCGAAGTCCGGAAAGCGAGTAAAGTCACTAGGCCGAAGCCCGAGGAAAGCAGTAAAATGGACGCGAAGTCCGTGGACGCGAAGTCCGGAAAGTAAAGTCACTAGGCCGAAGCCCGAGGAAAGCAGTAAA
Organism: Punica granatum; assembly: GCF_007655135.1. Lineage (NCBI taxonomy): Eukaryota > Viridiplantae > Streptophyta > Magnoliopsida > Myrtales > Lythraceae > Punica > Punica granatum. The sequence goes on from NW_022204246.1 coordinate 22,964, forward strand.
ATGGACGCGAAGTCCGTGGACGCGAAGTCCGGAAAGCGATAAAGTCCCTAGGCCGAAGCCCGAGGAAAGCAGTAAAATGGACGCGAAGTCCGTGGACGCGAAGTCCGGAAAGCGATAAAGTCACTAGGCCGAAGCCCGAGGAAAGCAGTAAAATGGACGCGAAGTCCGTGGACGCGAAGTCCGGAAAGCAGTAAAGTCACTAGGCCGAAGCCCGAGGAAAGCAGTAAAATGGACGCGAAGTCCGTGGACGCGAAGTCCGGAAAGCGATAAAGTCACTAGGCCGAAGCCCGAGGAAAGCAGTAAAATGGACGCGAAGTCCGTGGACGCGAAGTCCGGAAAGCGATAAAGTCACTAGGCCGAAGCCCGAGGAAAGCAGTAAAATGGACGCGAAGTCCGTGGACGCGAAGTCCGGAAAGCAGTAAAGTCACTAGGCCGAAGCCCGAGGAAAGCAGTAAAATGGACGCGAAGTCCGTGGACGCGAAGTCCGGAAAGCGATAAAGTCACTAGGCCGAAGCCCGAGGAAAGCAGTAAAATGGACGCGAAGTCCGTGGACGCGAAGTCCGGAAAGCAGTAAAGTCACTAGGCCGAAGCCCGAGGAAAGCAGTAAAATGGACGCGAAGTCCGGAAAGCAGTAAAGTCACTAGGCCGAAGCCGAGGAAAGCAGTAAAATGGACGCGCGAAGTCCGGAAAGCGATAAAGTCACTAGGCCGAAGCCCGAGGAAAAGCAGTAAAATGGACGCGAAGTCCGTGGACGCGAAGTCCGGAAAGCAGTAAAGTCACTAGGCCGAAGCCGAGGAAAGCAGTAAAATGGACGCGAAGTCCGTGGACGCGAAGTCCGGAAAGCAGTAAAGTCACTAGGCCGAAGCCCGAGGAAAGCAGTAAAATGGACGCGAGTCCGTGGACGCGAAGTCCGGAAAGCAGTAAAGTCACTAGGCCGAAGCCCGAGGAAAGCAGTAAAATGGACGCGAAGTACGTGGACGCGAAGTCCGGAAAGCGACAAAGTCACTAGGCCGAAGCCCGAGGAAAGCAGTAAAATGGACGCGAATTCCGTGGACGCGAAGTCCGGAAAGCGATAAAGTCACTAGGCCGAAGCCCGAGGAAAGCAGTAAAATGGACGCGAAGTCCGTGGACGCGAAGTCCGGAAAGCGATAAAGTCACTAGGCCGAAGCCCGAGGAAAGCAGTAAAATGGACGCGAAGTCCGTGGACGCGAAGTCCGGAAAGCAGTATAGTCACTAGGCCGAAGCCCGAGGAAAGCAGTAAAATGGACGCGAAGTCCGTGGACGCGAAGTCCGGAAAGCAGTAAAGTCACTAGGCCGAAGCCCGAGGAAAGCAGTAAAATGGACGCGAAGTCCGTGGACGCGAAGTCCGGAAAGCGATAAAGTCACTAGGCCGAAGCCCGAGGAAAGCAGTAAAATGGACGCGAAGTCCGTGGACGCGAAGTCCGGAAAGCGATAAAGTCACTAGGCCGAAGCCCGAGGAAAGCAGTAAAATGGACGCGAAGTCCGTGGACGCGAAGTCCGGAAAGCAGTAAAGTCACTAGGCCGAAGCCCGAGGAAAGCAGTAAAATGGACGCGAAGTCCGTGGACGCGAAGTCCGTGGACGCGAAGTCGGAAAGCGTAAAGTCACTAGGCCGAAGCCCGAGGAAAGCGTAAAATGGACGCGAAGTCCGTGGACGCGAAGTCCGGAAAGCGAGTAAAGTCACTAGGCCGAAGCCCGAGGAAAGCAGTAAAATGGACGCGAAGTCCGGAAAGCAAGTAAAGTCACTAGGCCGAAGCCCGAGGAAAGCAGTAAAATGGACGCGAAGTCCGGAAAGCGATAAAGTCACTAGGCCGAAGCCCGAGGAAAGCAGTAAAATGGACGCGAAGTCCGTGGACGCGAAGTCCGGAAAGCAGTAAAGTCACTAGGCCGAAGCCCGAGGAAAGCAGTAAAATGGACGCGAAGTCCGTGGACGCGAAGTCCGGAAAGCATAAAGTCACTAGGCCGAAGCCCGAGGAAAGCAGTAAAATGGACGCGAAGTCCGTGGACGCGAAGTCCGGAAAGCGATAAAGTCACTAGCCAAAAGGCGAAGCCCGAGGAAAGCAGTAAAATGGACGCGAAGTCCGTGGACGCGAAGTCCGGAAAGCGATAAAGTCACTAGGCCGAAGCCCGAGGAAAGCAGTAAAATGGACGCGAAGTCGTGGACGCGAAGTCCGGAAAGCAGTAAAGTCACTAGGCCGAAGCCCGAGGAAAGCAGTAAAATGGACGCGAAGTCCGTGGACGCGAAGTCCGGAAAGCGATAAAGTCACTAGGCCGAAGCCCGAGGAAAGCAGTAAAATGGACGCGAAGTCCGTGGACGCGAAGTCCGGAAAGCGATAAAGTCACTAGGCCGAAGCCCGAGGAAAGCAGTAAAATGGACGCGAAGTCCGTGGACGCGAAGTCCGGAAAGCAGTAAAGTCACTAGGCCGAAGCCCGAGGAAAGCAGTAAAATGGACGCGAAGTCCGTGGACGCGAAGTCCGTGGACGCGAAGTCCGGAAAGCGATAAAGTCACTAGGCCGAAGCCCGAGGAAAGCAGTAAAATGGACGCGAAGTCCGTGGACGCGAAGTCCGGAAAGCAGTAAAGTCACTAGGCCGAAGCCCGAGGAAAGCAGTAAAATGGACGCGAAGTCCGGAAAGCAGTAAAGTCACTAGGCCGAAGCCCGAGGAAAGCAGTAAAATGGACGCGAAGTCCGGAAAGCGATAAAGTCACTAGGCCGAAGCCCGAGGAAAGCAGTAAAATGGACGCGAAGTCCGTGGACGCGAAGTCCGGAAAGCAGTAAAGTCACTAGGCCGAAGCCCGAGGAAAGCAGTAAAATGGACGCGAAGTCCGTGGACGCGAAGTCCGGAAAGCGATAAAGTCACTAGGCCGAAGCCCGAGGAAAGCAGTAAAATGGACGCGAAGTCCGTGGACGCGAAGTCCGGAAAGCGATAAAGTCACTAGGCCGAAGCCCGAGGAAAGCAGTAAAATGGACGCGAAGTCCGTGGACGCGAAGTCCGGAAAGCAGTAAAGTCACTAGGCCGAAGCCCGAGGAAAGCAGTAAAATGGACGCGAAGTCCGTGGACGCGAAGTCCGGAAAGCGATAAAGTCACTAGGCCGAAGCCCGAGGAAAGCAGTAAAATGGACGCGAAGTCCGTGGACGCGAAGTCCGGAAAGGATAAAGTCACTAGGCCGAAGCCCGAGGAAAGCAGTAAAATGGACGCGAAGTCCGTGGACGCGAAGTCCGGAAAGCATAAAGTCACTAGGCCGAAGCCCGAGGAAAGCAGTAAAATGGACGCGAAGTCCGTGGACGCGAAGTCCGGAAAGCGTAAAGTCACTAGGCCGAAGCCCGAGGAAAGCAGTAAAATGGACGCGAAGTCCGTGGACGCGAAGTCCGGAAAGCGATAAAGTCACTAGGCCGAAGCCCGAGGAAAGCAGTAAAATGGACGCGAAGTCCGTGGACGCGAAGTCCGGAAAGCATAAAGTCACTAGGCCGAAGCCCGAGGAAAGCAGTAAAATGGACGCGAAGTCCGTGGACGCGAAGTCCGGAAAGCATAAAGTCACTAGGCCGAAGCCCGAGGAAAGCAGTAAAATGGACGCGAAGTCCGGAAAGCAGTAAAGTCACTAGGCCGAAGCCCGAGGAAAGCAGTAAAAATGGACGCGAAGTCCGGAAAGCATAAAGTCACTAGGCCGAAGCCGAGGAAAGCAGTAAAATGGACGCGAAGTCCGGAAAGCGATAAAGTCACTAGGCCGAAGCCCGAGGAAAGCAGTAAAATGGACGCGAAGTCCGTGAGCGACGCGAAGTCCGAACCGGAAAGCAGTAAAGTCACTAGGCCGAAGCCCGGAAAGCAGTAAAATGGACGCGAAGTCCGTGGACGCGAAGTCCGGAAAGCGATAAAGTCACTAGGCCGAAGCCCGAGGAAAGCAGTAAAATGGACGCGAAGTCCGGAAAGCGATAAAGTCACTAGGCCGAAGCCGAGGAAAGCAGTAAAATGGACGCGAAGTCCGTGGACGCGAAGTCCGGAAAGCAGTAAAGTCACTAGGCCGAAGCCGAGGAAAGCAGTAAAATGGACGCGAAGTCCGTGGACGCGAAGTCCGGAAAGCGATAAAGTCACTAGGCCGAAGCCCGAGGAAAGCAGTAAAATGGACGCGAAGTCCGAAAGCAGTAAAGTCACTAGGCCGAAGCCCGAGGAAAGCAGTAAAATGGACGCGAAGTCCGTGGACGCGAAGTCCGGAAAGCGAAGTCCGGAAAGCGATAAAGTCACTAGGCCGAAGCCCGAGGAAAGCAGTAAAATGGACGCGAAGTCCGTGGACGCGAAGTCCGGAAAGCAGTAAAGTCACTAGGCCGAAGCCCGAGGAAAGCAGTAAAATGGACGCGAAGTCCGTGGACGCGAAATCCGGAAAGCGATAAAGTCACTAGGCCGAAGCCCGAGGAAAGCAGTAAAATGGACGCGAAGTCCGTGGACGCGAAGTCCGGAAAGCGATAAAGTCACTAGGCCGAAGCCCGAGGAAAGCAGTAAAATGGACGCGAAGTCCGTGGACGCGAAGTCCGGAAGGCTGTAAAGTCACTAGGCCGAAGCCCGAGGAAATCGGTAAAATGGACGCGAAGTCCGGAAAGCGATAAAGTCACTAGGCCGAAGCCCGAGGAAAGCAGTAAAATGGACGCGAAGTCCGTGGACGCGAAGTCCGGAAAGCAGTAAAGTCACTAGGCCGAAGCCCGAGGAAAGCAGTAAAATGGACGCGAAGTCCGTGGACGCGAAGTCCGGAAAGCAGTAAAGTCACTAGGCCGAAGCCCGAGGAAAGCAGTAAAATGGACGCGAAGTCCGTGGACGCGAAGTCCGGAAAGCGATAAAGTCACTAGGCCGAAGCCCGAGGAAAGCGGTAAAATGGACGCGAAGTCCGGAAAGCGATAAAGTCACTAGGCCGAAGCCCGAGGAAAGCAGTAAAATGGACGCGAAGTCCGTGGACGCGAAGTCCGGAAAGCAGTAAAGTCACTAGGCCGAAGCCCGAGGAAAGCAGTAAAATGGACGCGAAGTCCGTGGACGCGAAGTCCGGAAAGCGATAAAGTCACTAGGCCGAAGCCCGAGGAAAGCAGTAAAATGGACGCGAAGTCCGGAAAAGCAGATAAAGTCACTAGGCCGAAGCCCGAGGAAAGCAGTAAAATGGACGCGAAGTCCGGAAAGCGATAAAGTCACTAGGCCGAAGCCCGAGGAAAGCAGTAAAATGGACGCGAAGTCCGTGGACGCGAAGTCCGGAAAGCAGTAAAGTCACTAGGCCGAAGCCCGAGGAAAGCAGTAAAATGGACGCGAAGTCCGTGGACGCGAAGTCCGGAAAGCAGTAAAGTCACTAGGCCGAAGCCCGAGGAAGCGGAAAGCAGTAAAATGGACGCGAAGTCCGGAAAGCGATAAAGTCACTAGGCCGAAGCCCGAGGAAAGCAGTAAAATGGACGCGAAGTCCGTGGACGCGAAGTCCGGAAAGAGTAAAGTCACTAGGCCGAAGCCCGAGGAAAGCAGTAAAATGGACGCGAAGTCCGTGGACGCGAAGTCCGGAAAGCAGAAAAGTCACTAGGCCGAAGCCCGAGGAAAGCAGTAAAATGGACGCGAAGTCCGTGGACGCGAAGTCCGGAAAGCGATAAAGTCACTAGGCCGAAGCCCGAGGAAAGCAGTAAAATGGACGCGAAGTCCGTGGACGCGAAGTCCGGAAAGCGTAAAGTCACTAGGCCGAAGCCCGAGGAAAGCAGTAAAATGGACGCGAAGTCCGGACGCGAAGTCCGGAAAGCGATAAAGTCACTAGGCCGAAGCCCGAGGAAAGCAGTAAAATGGACGCGAAGTCCGTGGACGCGAAGTCCGGAAAGCGATAAAGTCACTAGGCCGAAGCCCGAGGAAAGCAGTAAAATGGACGCGAAGTCCGTGGACGCGAAGTCCGGAAAGCAGTAAAGTCACTAGGCCGAAGCCCGAGGAAAGCAGTAAAATGGACGCGAAGTCCGTGGACGCGAAGTCCGGAAAGCGATAAAGTCACTAGGCCGAAGCCGAGGAAAGCAGTAAAATGGACGCGAAGTCCGTGGACGCGAAGTCCGGAAAGCAGTAAGTCACTAGGCCGAAGCCCGAGGAAAGCAGTAAAATGGACGCGAAGTCCGTGGACGCGAAGTCCGGAAAGCAGTAAAGTCACTAGGCGAAGCCGAGGAAAGCAGTAAAATGGACGCGAAGTCCGGAAAGCGATAAAGTCACTAGGCCGAAGCCCGAGGAAAGCAGTAAAATGGACGCGAAGTCCGTGGACGCGAAGTCCGGAAAGCAGTAAAGTCACTAGGCCGAAGCCCGAGGAAAGCAGTAAAATGGACGCGAAGTCCGTGGACGCGAAGTCCGGAAAGCAGTAAAGTCACTAGGCCGAAGCCCGAGGAAAGCAGTAAAATGGACGCGAAGTCCGTGGACGCGAAGTCCGGAAAGCGATAAAGTCACTAGGCCGAAGCCCGAGGAAAGCAGAAAAATGGACGCGAAGTCCGGAAAGCAGTAAAGTCACTAGGCCGAAGCCCGAGGAAAGCAGTAAAATGGACGCGAAGTCCGTGGACGCGAAGTCCGGAAAGCGATAAAGTCACTAGGCCGAAGCCCGAGGAAAGCAGTAAAATGGACGCGAAGTCCGTGGACGCGAAGTCCGGAAAGCAGTAAAGTCACTAGGCCGAAGCCCGAGGAAAGCAGTAAAATGGACGCGAAGTCCGTGGACGCGAAGTCCGGAAAGCGATAAAGTCACTAGGCCGAAGCCCGAGGAAAGCAGTAAAATGGACGCGAAGTCCGGAAAGCGATAAAGTCACTAGGCCGAAGCCCGAGGAAAGCAGTAAAATGGACGCGAAGTCCGTGGACGCGAAGTCCGGAAAGCAGTAAAGTCACTAGGCCGAAGCCCGAGGAAAGCAGTAAAATGGACGCGAAGTCCGGAAAGCAGTAAAGTCACTAGGCCGAAGCCCGAGGAAAGCAGTAAAATGGACGCGAAGTCCGGAAAGCGATAAAGTCACTAGGCCGAAGCCCGAGGAAAGCAGTAAAATGGACGCGAAGTCCGTGGACGCGAAGTCCGGAAAGCAGTAAAGTCACTAGGCCGAAGCCCGAGGAAAGCAGTAAAATGGACGCGAAGTCCGGAAAGCAGTAAAGTCACTAGGCCGAAGCCCGAGAAATGCGGTAAAATGGACGCGAAGTCCGTGGACGCGAAGTCCGGAAAGCGATAAAGTCACTAGGCCGAAGCCCGAGGAAAGCAGTAAAATGGACGCGAAGTCCGGAAAGCGATAAAGTCACTAGGCCGAAGCCCGAGGAAAGCAGTAAAATGGACGCGAAGTCCGGAAAGCAGTAAAGTCACTAGGCCGAAGCCCGAGGAAAGCAGTAAAATGGACGCGAAGTCCGTGGACGCGAAGTCCGGAAAGCAGTAAAGTCACTAGGCCGAAGCCCGAGGAAAGCAGTAAAATGGACGCGAAGTCCCGGAAAGCATAAAGTCACTAGGCCGAAGCCCGAGGAAGCAGTAAAATGGACGCGAAGTCCGTGGACGCGAAGTCCGGAAAGCGATAAAGTCACTAGGCCGAAGCCCGAGGAAAGCAGTAAAATGGACGCGAAGTCCGTGGACGCGAAGTCCGGAAAGCGATAAAGTCACTAGGCCGAAGCCCGAGGAAAGCAGTAAAATGGACGCGAAGTCCGTGGACGCGAAGTCCGGAAAGCGATAAAGTCACTAGGCCGAAGCCCGAGGAAAGCAGTAAAATGGACGCGAAGTCCGTGGACGCGAAGTCCGGAAAGCGTAAAGTCACTACTAGGCCGAAGCCCGAGGAAAGCAGTAAAATGGACGCGAAGTCCGTGGACGCGAAGTCCGGAAAGCGATAAAGTCACTAGGCCGAAGCCCGAGGAAAGCAGTAAAATGGACGCGAAGTCCGTGGACGCGAAGTCCGGAAAGCGTAAAGTCCTAGGCCGAAGCCCGAGGAAAGCAGTAAAATGGACGCGAAGTCCGTGGACGCGAAGTCCGGAAAGCGTAAAGTCACTAGGCCGAAGCCCGAGGAAAGCAGTAAAATGGACGCGAAGTCCGAAAGCGATAAAGTCACTAGGCCGAAGCCCGAGGAAAGCAGTAAAATGGACGCGAAGTCCGTGGACGCGAAGTCCGGAAAGCGTAAAGTCACTAGGCCGAAGCCCGAGGAAAGCAGTAAAATGGACGCGAAGTCCGTGGACGCGAAGTCCGGAAAGCGATAAAGTCACTAGGCCGAAGCCCGAGGAAAGCAGTAAAATGGACGCGAAGTCCGTGGACGCGAAGTCCGGAAAGCGATAAAGTCACTAGGCCGAAGCCCGAGGAAAGCAGTAAAATGGACGCGAAGTCCGTGGACGCGAGTCCGGAAAGCGATAAAGTCACTAGGCCGAAGCCCGAGGAAAGCAGTAAAATGGACGCGAAGTCCGTGGACGCGAAGTCCGGAAAGCGATAAAGTCACTAGGCCGAAGCCCGAGGAAAGCAGTAAAATGGTCGCGAAGTCCGTGGACGCGAAGTCCGGAAAGCGTAAAGTCACTAGGCCGAAGCCCGAGGAAAGCAGTAAAATGGACCGAAGTCCGTGGAAGCGATAAAGCGATAAAGTCACTAGGCCGAAGCCCGAGGAAAGCAGTAAAATG
>NW_022204247.1:0-23853 GCF_007655135.1 Punica granatum
TAAAGTCACTAGGCCGAAGCCCGAGGAAAGCAGTAAAATGGACGCGAAGTCCGTGGACGCGAAGTCCGGAAAGCGATAAAGTCACTAGGCCGAAGCCCGAGGAAAGCAGTAAAATGGACGCGAAGTCCGTGGACGCGAAGTCCTGAAAGCGATAAAGTCACTAGGCCGAAGCCCGAGGAAAGCAGTAAAATGGACGCGAAGTCCGTGGACGCGAAGTCCGGAGAAAGCAGTAAAATGGACGCGAAGTCCGTGGACGCGAAGTCCGGAAAGCGAAAAGTCACTAGGCCGAAGCCCGAGGAAAGCATAAAATGGACGCGAAGTCCGTGGACGCGAAGTCCGGAAAGTCCGAAGCGATAAGTCACTAGGCCGAAGCCCGAGGAAAGCAGTAAATGGACGCGAAGTCCGTGGACGCGAAGTCCTGAAAGCGATAAAGTCACTAGGCCGAAGCCCGAGGAAAGCAGTAAATGGACGCGAAGTCCGTGGACGCGAAGTCCGGAAAGCGATAAAGTCACTAGGCCGAAGCCCGAGGAAGCAGTAAAATGGACGCGAAGTCCGTGGACGCGAAGTCCGGAAAGCGATAAAGTCACTAGGCCGAAGCCCGAGGAAAGCAGTAAAATGGACGCGAAGTCCGTGGACGCGAAGTCCGGAAAGCGATAAAGTCACTAGGCCGAAGCCCGAGGAAAGCAGTAAAATGGACCGCGAAGTCCGGAAACGATAAAGTCACTAGGCCGAAGCCCGAGGAAAGCAGTAAAATGGACGCGAAGTCCGTGGACGCGAAGTCCGGAAAGCGATAAAGTCACTAGGCCGAAGCCCGAGGAAAGCGTAAAATGGACGCGAAGTCCGTGGACGCGAAGTCCGGAAAGCGATAAAGTCACTAGGCCGAAGCCCGAGGAAAGCAGTAAAATGGACGCGAAGTCCTGAAAGCGATAAAGTCACTAGGCCGAAGCCCGAGAAAGCAGTAAAATGGACGCGAAGTCCGTGGACGCGAAGTCCGGAAAGCGATAAAGTCACTAGGCCGAAGCCCGAGGAAAGCAGTAAAATGACGCGAAGTCCGTGGACGCGAAGTCCGGAAAGCGATAAAGTCACTAGGCCGGAGGCCGAGCCCGAGGAAAGCGAAACCGTGGACGCGAAGTCCGAAAGCGATAAAGTCACTAGGCCGAAGCCCGAGGAAAGCATTAAAATGGACGCGAAGTCCGTGGACGCGAAGTCCTGAAAGCGATAAAGTCACTAGGCCGAAGCCCGAGGAAAGCAGTAAAATGGACGCGAAGTCCGTGGACCCGAAGTCCGGAAAGCGATAAAGTCACTAGGCCGAAGCCCGAGGAAAGCAGTAAAATGGACGCGAAGTCCGTGGACGCGAAGTCCTGAAAGCGATAAAGTCATTTGGCCGAAGCCCGAGGAAAGCAGTAAAATGGACGCGAAGTCCGTGGACGCGAAGTCCGTGGATGCGAAGTCCTGAATGCGATAAAGTCACTATGCCGAAGCCCGAGGAAAGCAGTAAAATGGACGCGAAGTCCGTGGATGCGAAGTCCTGAATGCGATAAAGTCACTATGCCGAAGCCCGAGGAAAGCAGTAAAATGGACGCGAAGTCCGTGGACGCGAAGTCCGGAAAGCGATAAAGTCACTAGGCCGAAGCCCGAGGAAAGCAGTAAAATGGACGCGAAGTCCGTGGACGCGAAGTCCGGAAAGCGATAAAGTCACTAGGCCGAAGCCGAGGAAAGCAGTAAAATGGACGCGAATTCGTGGACGCGAAGTCCGGAAAGCGATAAAGTCACTAGGCCGAAGCCCGAGGAAAGCAGTAAAATGGACGCGAAGTCCGTGGACGCGAAGTCCGGAAAGCGATAAAGTCACTAGGCCGAAGCCCGAGGAAGCAGTAAAATGGACGCGAAGTCCGAAAGCGATAAAGTCACTAGGCCGAAGCCCGAGGAAAGCAGTAAAATGGACGCGAAGTCCGTGGACGCGAAGTCCGGAAAGCGATAAAGTCACTAGGCCGAAGCCCGAGGAAAGCAGTAAAATGGACGCGAAGTCCGTGGACGCGAAGTCCGAAAGCGATAAAGTCACTAGGCCGAAGCCCGAGGAAAGCAGTAAATGGACGCGAAGTCCGTGGACGCGAAGTCCGGAAAGCGATAAAGTCACTAGGCCGAAGCCCGAGGAAAGCAGTAAAATGGACGCGAAGTCCGTGGACGCGAAGTCCGGAAAGCGATAAAGTCACTAGGCCGAAGCCCGAGGAAAGCAGTAAAATGGACGCGAAGTCCGTGGACGCGAAGTTCTGAAAGCGATAAAGTCACTAGGCCGAAGCCCGAGGAAAGCAGTAAAATGGACGCGAAGTCCGTGGACGCGAAGTCCGGAAAGCGATAAAGTCACTAGGCCGAAGCCCGAGAAGCATAAAATGGACGCGAAGTCCGTGGACGCGAATCCGTTGACGCGAAGTCCGGAAAGCGATAAAGTCACTAGGCCGAAGCCCGAGGAAAGCAGTACAATGGACGCGAAGTCCGAAAGCGATAAAGTCACTAGGCCGAGCCCGAGGAAAGCAGTAAAATGGACGCGAAGTCCGTGGACGCGAAGTCCTGAAAGCGATAAACACTAGGCCGAAGCCGAGGAAAGCAGTAAAATGGACGCGAAGTCCGTGGACGCGAAGTCCGGAAAGCGATAAAGTCACTAGGCCGAAGCCCGAGGAAAGCAGTAAATGGACGCGAAGTCCGTGGACGCGAAGTCCGGAAAGCGATAAAGTCACTAGGCCGAAGCCCGAGAAAGCAGTAAAATGGACGCGAAGTCCGTGGACGCGAAGTCCGGAAAGCGATAAAGTCACTAGGCCGAAGCCCGAGGAAAGCAGTAAAATGGACGCGAAGTCCGTGACGCGAAGTCCTGAAAGCGATAAAGTCACTAGGCCGAAGCCCGAGGAAAGCAAAATGGACGCGAAGTCCGTGGACGCGAAGTCCGGAAAGCGATAAAGTCACTAGGCCGAAGCCCGAGGAAAGCAGTAAATGGACGCGAAGTCCGTGGACGCGAAGTCCGGAAAGCGATAAAGTCACTAGGCCGAAGCCCGAGGAAAGCAGTAAAATGGACGCGAAGTCCGTGGACGCGAAGTCCGGAAAGCGATAAAGTCACTAGGCCGAAGCCCGAGGAAAGCAGTAAAATGGACGCGAAGTCCGTGGACGCGAAGTCCTGAAAGCGATAAAGTCACTCACTAGGCCGAAGCCCGAGGAAAGCAGTAAAATGGACGCGAAGTCCGTGGACGCGAAGTCCGGAAAGTCGGAAGCATAAAGTCACTAGGCCGAAGCCCGAGGAAAGCAGTAAAATGGACGCGAAGTTCGTGGACGCGAAGTCCTGAAAGCGATAAAGTCACTAGGCCGAAGCCCGAGGAAAGCAGTAAAATGGACGCGAAGTCCGTGGACGCGAAGTCCGGAAAGCGATAAAGTCACTAGGCCGAAGCCCGAGGAAAGCAGTAAAATGGACGCGAAGTCCGTGGACGCGAAGTCCGTTGACGCGAAGTCCGGAAAGCGATAAAGTCACTAGGCCGAAGCCCGAGGAAAGCAGTAAAATGGACGCGAAGTCCGGAAAGCGATAAAGTCACTAGGCCGAAGCCCGAGGAAAGCAGTAAAATGGACGCGAAGTCCGTGGACGCGAAGTCCTGAAAGCGATAAAGTCACTAGGCCGAAGCCCGAGGAAAGCAGTAAAATGGACGCGAAGTCCGTGGACGCGAAGTCCGGAAAGCGATAAAGTCACTAGGCCGAAGCCCGAGGAAAGCAGTAAAATGGACGCGAAGTCCGTGGACGCGAAGTCCGGAAAGCGATAAAGTCACTAGGCCGAAGCCCGAGGAAAGCAGTAAAATGGACGCGAAGTCCGTGGACGCGAAGTCCGGAAAGCGATAAAGTCACTAGGCCGAAGCCCGAGGAAAGCAGTAAAATGGACGCGAAGTCCGTGGACGCGAAGTCCGGAAAGCGATAAAGTCACTAGGCCGAAGCCCGAGGAAAGCAGTAAAATGGACGCGAAGTCCGTGGACGCGAAGTCCGGAAAGCGATAAAGTCACTAGGCCGAAGCCCGAGGAAAGCAGTAAAATGGACGCGAAGTCCGTGGACGCGAAGTCCGGAAAGCGATAAAGTCACTAGGCCGAAGCCCGAGGAAAGCAGTAAAATGGACGCGAAGTCCGTGGACGCGAAGTCCGGAAAGCGATAAAGTCACTAGGCCGAAGCCCGAGGAAAGCAGTAAAATGGACGCGAAGTCCGTGGACGCGAAGTCCGGAAAGCGATAAAGTCACTAGGCCGAAGCCCGAGGAAAGCAGTAAAATGGACGCGAAGTCCGTGGACGCGAAGTCCGTGGACGCGAAGTCCGGAAAGCGATAAAGTCACTAGGCCGAAGCCCGAGGAAAGCAGTAAAATGGACGCGAAGTCCGTGGACGCGAAGTCCTGAAAGCGATAAAGTCACTAGGCCGAAGCCCGAGGAAAGCAGTAAAATGGACGCGAAGTCCGGAAAGCGATAAAGTCACTAGGCCGAAGCCCGAGGAAAGCAGTAAAATGGACGCGAAGTCCGTGGACGCGAAGTCCGGAAAGCGATAAAGTCACTAGGCCGAAGCCCGAGAAAAGCAGTAAAATGGACGCGAAGTCCGTGGACGCGAAGTCCTGAAAGCGATAAAGTCACTAGGCCGAAGCCCGAGGAAAGCAGTAAAATGGACGCGAAGTCCGTGGACGCGAAGTCCGGAAAGCAGTAAAATGGACGCGAAGTCCGTGGACGCGAAGTCCGGAAAGCGATAAAGTCACTAGGCCGAAGCCCGAGGAAAGCAGTAAAATGGACGCGAAGTCCGTGGACGCGAAGTCCGTGGACGCGAAGTCCGGAAAGCGATAAAGTCACTAGGCCGAAGCCCGAGGAAAGCAGTAAAATGGACGCGAAGTCCGTGGACGCGAAGTCCGAAAGCGATAAAGTCACTAGGCCGAAGCCCGAGGAAAGCAGTAAAATGGACGCGAAGTCCGTGGACGCGAAGTCCGGAAAGCGATAAAGTCACTAGGCCGAAGCCCGAGGAAAGCAGTAAAATGGACGCGAAGTCCGTGGACGCGAAGTCCGGAAAGCGATAAAGTCACTAGGCCGAAGCCCGAGGAAAGCAGTAAAATGGACGCGAAGTCCGTGGACGCGAAGTCCGGAAAGCGATAAAGTCACTAGGCCGAAGCCCGAGGAAAGCAGTAAAATGGACGCGAAGTCCGTGGACGCGAAGTCCGGAAAGCGATAAAGTCACTAGGCCGAAGCCCGAGGAAAGCAGTAAAATGGACGCGAAGTCCGTGGACGCGAAGTCCGGAAAGCGATAAAGTCACTAGGCCGAAGCCCGAGGAAAGCAGTAAAATGGACGCGAAGTCCGTGGACGCGAAGTCCGGAAAGCGATAAAGTCACTAGGCCGAAGCCCGAGGAAAGCAGTAAAATGGACGCGAAGTCCGTGGACGCGAAGTCCGGAAAGCGATAAAGTCACTAGGCCGAAGCCCGAGGAAAGCAGTAAAATGGACGCGAAGTCCGTGGACGCGAAGTCCGGAAAGCGATAAAGTCACTAGGCCGAAGCCCGAGGAAAGCAGTAAAATGGACGCGAAGTCCGTGGACGCGAAGTCCGGAAAGCGATAAAGTCACTAGGCCGAAGCCCGAGGAAAGCAGTAAAATGGACGCGAAGTCCGTGGACGCGAAGTCCTGAAAGCGATAAAGTCACTAGGCCGAAGCCCGAGGAAAGCAGTAAAATGGACGCGAAGTCCGTGGACGCGAAGTCCGTGGACGCGAAGTCCGGAAAGCGATAAAGTCACTAGGCCGAAGCCCGAGGAAAGCAGTAAAATGGACGCGAAGTCCGTGGACGCGAAGTCCGGAAAGCGATAAAGTCACTAGGCCGAAGCCCGAGGAAAGCAGTAAAATGGACGCGAAGTCCGGAAAGCGATAAAGTCACTAGGCCGAAGCCCGAGGAAAGCAGTAAAATGGACGCGAAGTCCGGAAAGCGATAAAGTCACTAGGCCGAAGCCCGAGGAAAGCAGTAAAATGGACGCGAAGTCCGTGGACGCGAAGTCCGGAAAGCGATAAAGTCACCAGGCCGAAGCCCGAGAAAAGCAGTAAAATGGACGTGAAGTCCGTGGACGCGAAGTCCTGAAAGCGATAAAGTCACTAGGCCGAAGCCCGAGGAAAGCAGTAAAATGGACGCGAAGTCCGTGGACGCGAAGTCCGGAGGAAAGCAGTAAAATGGACGCGAAGTCCGTGGATGCGAAGTCCGGAAAGCGAAAAAGTCACTAGGCCGAAGCCCGAGGAAAGCAGTAAAATGGACGCGAAGTCCGTGGACGCGAAGTCCGTGGACGCGAAGTCCGGAAAGCGATAAAGTCACTAGGCCGAAGCCCGAGGAAAGCAGTAAAATGGACGCGAAGTCCGTGGACGCGAAGTCCTGAAAGCGATAAAGTCACTAGGCCGAAGCCCGAGGAAAGCAGTAAAATGGACGCGAAGTCCGTGGACGCGAAGTCCGGAAAGCGATAAAGTCACTAGGCCGAAGCCCGAGGAAAGCAGTAAAATGGACGCGAAGTCCGTGGACGCGAAGTCCGGAAAGCGATAAAGTCACTAGGCCGAAGCCCGAGGAAAGCAGTAAAATGGACGCGAAGTCCGTGGACGCGAAGTCCGGAAAGCGATAAAGTCACTAGGCCGAAGCCCGAGGAAAGCAGTAAAATGGACGCGAAGTCCGTGGACGCGAAGTCCGGAAAGCGATAAAGTCACTAGGCCGAAGCCCGAGGAAAGCAGTAAAATGGACGCGAAGTCCGTGGACGCGAAGTCCGGAAAGCGATAAAGTCACTAGGCCGAAACCCGAGGAAAGCAGTAAAATGGACGCGAAGTCCGTGGACGCGAAATCCGGAAAGCGATAAAGTCACTAGGCCGAAGCCCGAGGAAAGCAGTAAAATGGACGCGAAGTCCGTGGACGCGAAGTCCGGAAAGCGATAAAGTCACTAGGCCGAAGCCCGAGGAAAGCAGTAAAATGGACGCGAAGTCCGTGGACGCGAAGTCCGTAAACCGATAAAGTCACTAGGCCGAAGCCCGAGGAAAGCAGTAAAATGGACGCGAAGTCCGTGGACGCGAAGTCCGAAAGCGATAAAGTCACTAGGCCGAAGCCCGAGGAAAGCAGTAAAATGGACGCGAAGTCCGTGGACGCGAAGTCCGGAAAGCGATAAAGTCACTAGGCCGAAGCCCGAGGAAAGCAGTAAAATGGACGCGAAGTCCGTGGACGCGAAGTCCGGAAAGCGATAAAGTCACTAGGCCGAAGCCCGAGGAAAGCAGTAAAATGGACGCGAAGTCCGTGGACGCGAAGTCCGGAAAGCGATAAAGTCACTAGGCCGAAGCCCGAGGAAAGCAGTAAATGGACGCGAACGTGGACGCGAAGTCCGTGGACGCGAAGTCGTGGACGAAGAAGTCCGGAAAGCGATAAAGTCACTAGGCCGAAGCCCGAGGAAAGCAGTAAAATGGACGCGAAGTCCGTGGACGCGAAGTCGGAAAGCGATAAAGTCACTAGGCCGAAGCCCGAGGAAAGCAGTAAATGGCGCGAAGCAGTGGACGCGAAGTCCGTGGACGCGAAGTCCGGAAGCGATAAAGTCACTAGGCCGAAGCCCGAGGAAAGCAGTAAAATGGACGCGAAGTCCGTGGACGCGAAGTCCGGAAAGCGATAAAGTCACTAGGCCGAAGCCCGAGGAAAGCAGTAAAATGGACGCGAAGTCCGTGGACGCGAAGTCCGGAAAGCGATAAAGTCACTAGGCCGAAGCCCGAGGAAAGCAGTAAAATGACGCGAAGTCCGTGGACGCGAAGTCGGAAAGCGATAAAGTCACTAGGCCGAAGCCCGAGGAAAGCAGTAAAATGGACGCGAAGTCCGTGGACGCGAAGTCCGGAAAGCGATAAAGTCACTAGGCCGAAGCCCGAGGAAAGCAGTAAAATGGACGCGAAGTCCGTGGACGCGAAGTCCGGAAAGCGATAAAGTCACTAGGCCGAAGCCGAGGAAAGCAGTAAAATGGACGCGAAGTCCGTGGACGCGAAGTCGGAAAGCGATAAAGTCACTAGGCCGAAGCCCGAGGAAAGCAGTAAAATGGACGCGAAGTCCGGGAAGCGAAGTCACGGAAAGCGAAAAAGTCAGCCGGAAAAGTCCTAGGCCGAAGCCCGAGAAAGCAGTAAAATGGACGCGAAGTCCGTGGACGCGAAGTCCGGAAAGCGATAAAGTCACTAGGCCGAAGCCCGAGGAAAGCAGTAAAATGGACGCGAAGTCCGTGGACGCGAAGTCCGGAAAGCGATAAAGTCACTAGGCCGAAGCCCGAGGAAAGCAGTAAAATGGACGCGAAGTCCGTGGACGCGAAGTCCGGAAAGCGATAAAGTCACTAGGCCGAAGCCCGAGGAAAGCAGTAAAATGGACGCGAAGTCCGTGGATGCGAAGTCCGGAAAGCGAAAAAGTCACTAGGCCGAAGCCCGAGGAAAGCAGTAAAATGGACGCGAAGTCCGTGGACGCGAAGTCCGGAAAGCGATAAAGTCACTAGGCCGAAGCCCGAGGAAAGCAGTAAAATGGACGCGAAGTCCGTGGACGCGAAGTCCTGAAAGCGATAAAGTCACTAGGCCTAAGCCCGAGGAAAGCAGTAAAATGGACGCGAAGTCGACGAAAGTCCGTGGACGCGAAGTCCGGAAAGCGATAAAGTCACTAGGCCGAAGCCGAGGAAAGCAGTAAAATGGACGCGAAGTCCGTGGACGCGAAGTCCGGAAAGCGATAAAGTCACTAGCCGAAGCCCGAGGAAAGCAGTAAAATGGACGCGAAGTCCGGAAAGCGATAAAGTCACTAGGCCGAAGCCCGAGGAAAGCAGTAAAATGGACGCGAAGTCGGAAAGCGATAAAGTCACTAGGCCGAAGCCCGAGGAAAGCAGTAAAATGGACGCGAAGTCCGTGGACGCGAAGTCCGGAAAGCGATAAAGTCACTAGGCCGAAGCCCGAGAAAAGCAGTAAAATGGACGCGAAGTCCGTGGACGCGAAGTCTGAAAGCGATAAAGTCACTAGGCCGAAGCCCGAGGAAAGCAGTAAAATGGACGCGAAGTCCGTGGACGCGAAGTCCGAAGGAAAGCAGTAAAATGGAGCGAAGTCCGTGGACGCGAAGTCCGGAAAGCGATAAAGTCACTAGGCCGAAGCCCGAGGAAAGCAGTAATGGACGCGAATCCGTGGACGCGAAGTCGTGGACGCGAAGTCCGGAAAGCGATAAAGTCACTAGGCCGAAGCCGAGGAAAGCAGTAAAATGGACGCGAAGTCCGTGGACGCGAAGTCCGGAAAGCGATAAAGTCACTAGGCCGAAGCCCGAGGAAAGCAGTAAAATGGACGCGAAGTCCGTGACGCGAAGTCCGGAAAGCGATAAAGTCACTAGGCCGAAGCCCGAGGAAAGCAGTAAAATGGACGCGAAGTCGTGGACGCGAAGTCCGAAAGCGATAAAGTCACTAGGCCGAAGCCCGAGGAAAGCAGTAAAATGGACGCGAAGTCCGTGGACGCGAAGTCCGGAAAGCGATAAAGTCACTAGGCCGAAGCCCGAGGAAAGCAGTAAAATGGACGCGAAGTCCGTGGACGCGAAGTCCTGAAAGCGATAAAGTCACTAGGCCGAAGCCCAGGGAAAGCAGTAAAATGGACGCGAAGTCCGGAAAGCGATAAAGTCACTAGGCCGAAGCCCGAGGAAAGCAGTAAAATGGACGCGAAGTCCGTGGACGCGAAGTCCGGAAAGAGATAAAGTCACCAGGCCGAAGCCCGAGGAAAGCAGTAAAATGGACGCGAAGTCCGTGGACGCGAAGTCCTGAAAGCGATAAAGTGACTAGGCCGAAGGCTGACGAAAGTAGTAAAATGGACGCGAAGTCCTGAAAGCGATAAAGTCACTTGGCCGAAGCCGGAGGAAAGCAGTAAAATGGACGCGAAGTCCGTGGACGCGAACTCCGGAAAGCGATAAAGTCACTAGGCCGAAGCCCGAGGAAAGCAGTAAAATGGACGCGAAGTCCGTGGACGCGAAGTCCGGAAAGCGATAAAGTCACTAGGCCGAAGCCCGAGGAAAGCAGTAAAATGGACGCGAAGTCCGGAAAGCGATAAAGTCACTAGGCCGAAGCCCGAGGAAAGCAGTAAAATGGACGCGAAGTCCGTGGACGCGAAGTCCGGAAAGCGATAAAGTCACTAGGCCGAAGCCCGAGGAAAGCAGTAAAATGGACGCGAAGTCGTGGACGCGAAGTCCGGAAAGCGATAAAGTCACTAGGCCGAAGCCCGAGGAAAGCAGTAAAATGGACGCGAAGTCCGTGGACGCGAAGTCCGGAAAGCGATAAAGTCACTAGGCCGAAGCCGAGGAAAGCAGTAAAATGGACGCGAAGTCCGTGGACGCGAAGTCCGTGGACGCGAGTCCGGAAAGCGATAAAGTCACTAGGCCGAAGCCCGAGGAAAGCAGTAAAATGGACGCGAAGTCCGTGGACGCGAAGTCCGAAAGCGATAAAGTCACTAGGCCGAAGCCGAGGAAAGCAGTAAAATGGACGCGAAGTCCGTGGACGCGAAGTCCGAAAGCGATAAAGTCACTAGGCCGAAGCCCGAGGAAAGCAGTAAAATGGACGCGAAGTCCGTGGACGCGAAGTCCGGAAAGCGATAAAGTCACTAGGCCGAAGCCCGAGGAAAGCAGTAAAAGGACGCGAAGTCCGTGGACGCGAAGTCCGGAAAGCGATAAAGTCACTAGGCCGAAGCCCGAGGAAAGCAGTAAAATGGACGCGAAGTCCGGAAAGCGATAAAGTCACTAGGCCGAAGCCCGAGGAAAGCAGTAAAATGGACGCGAAGTCCGGAAAGCGAATAAAGTCACTAGGCCGAAGCCCGGAAAGCAGTAAAATGGACGCGAAGTCCGTGGACGCGAAGTCCGGAAAGCGATAAAGTCACTAGGCCGAAGCCCGAGGAAAGCAGTAAAATGGACGCGAAGTCCGTGGACGCGAAGTCCGGAAAGCGATAAAGTCACTAGGCCGAAGCCGAGGAAAGCAGTAAAATGGACGCGAAGTCCGTGGACGTGAAGTCCGGAAAGCGATAAAGTCACTAGGCCGAAGCCCGAGGAAAGCAGTAAATTGGACGCGAAGTCCGTGGACGCGAAGTCCGGAAAGCGATAAAGTCACTTGGCCGAAACCAAAGGAAAGCAGTAAAATGGACGCGAAGTCCGGAAAGCGATAAAGTCACTAGGCGGAAGCCCGAGAAAAGCAGTAAAATTGACGCGAAGTCCGTGGACGCGAAGTCCGGAAAGCGATAAAGTCACTAGGCCGAAGCCCGAGGAATGCAGTAAAATGGACGCGAAGTCCGTGGACGCGAAGTTCTGAAAGCGATAAAGTCACTAGGCCGAAGCCCGAGGAAAGCAGTAAAATGGACACGAAGTCCGTGGACGCGAAGTCCTGAAAGCGATAAAGTCACTAGGCCGAAGTCCGAGGAAAGCAGTAAAATGGACGCGAATGCCGTGGACGCGAAGTCCGGAAAGCGATAAAGTCACTAGGCCGAAGCCCGAGGAAAGCAGTAAAATGGACGCGAAGTCCGTGGACGCGAAGTCTGGAAAGCAATAAAGTCACTAGGCCGAAGCCTGAGGAAAGCAGTAAAATGGACGCGAAGTCCGGAATGCGATAAAGTCACAAGGCCGAAACCCGAGGAAAGTAGTAAAATGGACGCGAAGTCCGTGGACGCGAAGTCCGGAAAGCGATAAAGTCACTAGGCCGAAGCCCGAGGAAAGCAGTAAAATGGACGCGAAGTCCGTGGACGCGAAGTCCGGAAAGCGATAAAGTCACCAGGCCGAAGCCCGAGGAAAGCAGTAAAATGGACGCGAAGTCCGTGGACGCGAAGTCCGGAAAGCGATAAAGTCACTAGGCCGAAGCCGAGGAAAGCAGTAAAATGGACGCGAAGTCGTGGCGCGAAGTCGTGGACGCGAAAGAGTGGACGCGAAGTCCGGAAAGCGATAAAGTCACTAGGCCGAAGCCCGAGGAAAGCAGTAAAATGGACGCGAAGTCCGTGGACGCGAAGTCCTGAAAGCGATAAAGTCACTAGGCCGAAGCCCGAGGAAAGCAGTAAAATGGACGCGAAGTCCGGAAAGCGATAAAGTCACTAGGCCGAAGCCCGAGGAAAGCAGTAAAATGGACGCGAAGTCCGGAAAGCGATAAAGTCACTAGGCCGAAGCCCGAGGAAAGCAGTAAAATGGACGCGAAGTCCGTGGACGCGAAGTCCGGAAAGCGATAAAGTCACTAGGCCGAAGCCGATGAAAGCAGTAAAATGGACGCGAAGTCCGTGGACGCGAAGTCCGGAAAGCGATAAAGTCACTAGGCCGAAGCCGAGGAAAGCAGTAAAATGGACGCGAAGTCCGGACGCGTAAAGTCCGGAGGAAAAGCAGTAAAATGGACGCGAAGTCCGTGGACGCGAAGTCCGGAAAGCGATAAAGTCACTAGGCCGAAGCCCGAGGAAAGCAGTAAAATGGAACGAAGTCGTGGACGCGAAGTCGTGACGCGAAGTCCGGAAAGCGATAAAGTCACTAGGCCGAAGCCCGAGGAAAGCAGTAAAATGGACGCGAAGTCCGTGGACGCGAAGTCCGGAAAGCGATAAAGTCACTAGGCCGAAGCCCGAGGAAAGCAGTAAAATGGACGCGAAGTCCGTGGACGCGAAGTCCGGAAAGCGATAAAGTCACTAGGCCGAAGCCCGAGGAAAGCAGTAAAATGGACGCGAAGTCCGTGGACGCGAAGTCCGGAAAGCGATAAAGTCACTAGGCCGAAGCCCGAGGAAAGCAGTAAAATGGACGCGAAGTCGTGGACGCGAAGTCCGGAAAGCGATAAAGTCACTAGGCCGAAGCCCGAGGAAAGCAGTAAAATGGACGCGAAGTCCGTGGACGCGAAGTCCGGAAAGCGATAAAGTCACTAGGCCGAAGCCCGAGGAAAGCAGTAAAATGGACGCGAAGTCCGGAAAGCGATAAAGTCACTAGGCCGAAGCCCGAGGAAAGCAGTAAAATGGACGCGAAGTCCGTGGACGCGAAGTCCGGAAAGCGATAAAGTCACTAGGCCGAAGCCCGAGGAAAGCAGTAAAATGGACGCGAAGTCCGTGGACGCGAAGTCCTGAAAGCGATAAAGTCACTAGGCCGAAGCCGAGGAAAGCAGTAAAATGGACGCGAAGTCCGGAAAGCGATAAAGTCACTAGGCCGAAGCCCGAGGAAAGCAGTAAAATGGTCGCGAAGTCCGTGGACGCGAAGTCCGGAAAGCGATAAAGTCACTAGGCCGAAGCCCGAGGAAAGCAGTAAAATGGACGCGAAGTCCGTGGACGCGAAGTCCGGAAAGCGATAAAGTCACTAGGCCGAAGCCCGAGGAAAGCAGTAAAATGGACGCGAAGTCCGTGGACGCGAAGTCCGGAAAGCGATAAAGTCACTAGGCCGAAGCCCGAGGAAAGCAGTAAAAAGGACGCGAAGTCCGTGGACGCGAAGTCCGGAAAGCGATAAAGTCACTAGGCCGAAGCCCGAGGAAAGCAGTAAAATGGACGCGAAGTCCGTGGACGCGAAGTCCGGAAAGCGATAAAGTCACTAGGCCGAAGCCCGAGGAAAGCAGTACAATGGACGCGAAGTCCGGAAAGCGATAAAGTCACTAGGCCGAAGCCCGAGGAAAGCAGTAAAAATGGACGCGAAGTCCGGAAAGCGATAAAGTCACTAGGCCGAAGCCCGAGGAAAGCAGTAAAATGGACGCGAAGTCCGTGGACGCGAAGTCCGGAAAGCGATAAAGTCACTAGGCCGAAGCCCGAGGAAAGCAGTAAAATGGACGCGAAGTCCGTGGACGCGAAGTCCGGAAAGCGATAAAGTCACTAGGCCGAAGCCCGAGGAAAGCAGTAAAATGGACGCGAAGTCCGTGGACGCGAAGTCCGGAAAGCGATAAAGTCACTAGGCCGAAGCCCGAGGAAAGCAGTAAAATGGACGCGAAGTCCGTGGACGCGAAGTCCGGAAAGCGATAAAGTCACTAGGCCGAAGCCCGAGGAAAGCAGTAAAATGGACGCGAAGTCCGGAAAGCGATAAAGTCACTAGGCCGAAGCCCGAGGAAAGCAGTAAAATGGACGCGAAGTCCGTGGACGCGAAGTCCGGAAAGCGATAAAGTCACTAGGCCGAAGCCCGAGGAAAGCAGTAAAATGGACGCGAAGTCCGTGGACGCGAAGTCCTGAAAGCGATAAAGTCACTAGGCCGAAGCCCGAGGAAAGCAGTAAAATGGACGCGAAGTCCGTGGACGCGAAGTCCGGAAAGCGATAAAGTCACTAGGCCGAAGCCCGAGGAAAGCAGTAAAATGGACGCGAAGTCCGTGGACGCGAAGTCCGGAAAGCGATAAAGTCACTAGGCCGAAGCCCGAGGAAAGCAGTATGGACGCGAAGTCCGTGGACGCGAAGTCCGGAAAGCGATAAAGTCACTAGGCCGAAGCCCGAGGAAAGCAGAAAAATGGACGCGAAGTCCGGAAAGCGATAAAGTCACTAGGCCGAAGCCCGAGGAAAGCAGTAAAATGGACGCGAAGTCCGTGGACGCGAAGTCCGGAAAGCGATAAAGTCACTAGGCCGAAGCCCGAGGAAAGCAGTAAAATGGACGCGAAGTCCGTGGACGCGAAGTCCGGAAAGCGATAAAGTCACTAGGCCGAAGCCCGAGGAAAGCAGTAAAATGGACGCGAAGTCCGTGGACGCGAAGTCCGGAAAGCGATAAAGTCACTAGGCCGAAGCCCGAGGAAAGCAGTAAAATGGACGCGAAGTCCGTGGACGCGAAGTCCGGAAAGCGATAAAGTCACTAGGCCGAAGCCCGAGGAAAGAAGTAAAATGGACGCGAAGTCCGTGGACGCGAAGTCCGGAAAGCGATAAAGTCACTAGGCCGAAGCCCGAGGAAAGCAGTAAAATGGACGCGAAGTCCGTGGACGCGAAGTCCGGAAAGCGATAAAGTCACTAGGCCGAAGCCCGAGGAAAGCAGTAAAATGGACGCGAAGTCCGTGGACGCGAAGTCCGGAAAGCGATAAAGTCACTAGGCCGAAGCCCTAGGAAAGCAGTAAAATGGACGCGAAGTCCGTGGACGCGAAGTCTGAAAGCGATAAAGTCACTAGGCCGAAGCCCGAGGAAAGCAGTAAAATGGACGCGAAGTCCGTGGACGCGAAGTCCGGAAAGCGATAAAGTCACTAGGCCGAAGCCCGAGGAAAGCAGTAAAATGGACGCGAAGTCCGTGGACGCGAAGTCCGGAAAGCGATAAAGTCACTAGGCCGAAGCCCGAGGAAAGCAGTAAAATGGACGCGAAGTCCGTGGACGCGAAGTCCGGAAAGCGATAAAGTCACTAGGCCGAAGCCCGAGGAAAGCAGTAAAATGGACGCGAAGTCCGTGGACGCGAAGTCCGGAAAGCGATAAAGTCACTAGGCCGAAGCCCGAGGAAAGCAGTAAAATGGACGCGAAGTCCGTGGACGCGAAGTCCGTGGACGCGAAGTCCGGAAAGCGATAAAGTCACTAGGCCGAAGCCGAGGAAAGCAGTAAAATGGACGCGAAGTCCGTGGACGCGAAGTCCGGAAAGCGATAAAGTCACTAGGCCGAAGCCCGAGGAAAGCAGTAAAATGGACGCGAAGTCCGGAAAGCGATAATGTCACTAGGCCGAAGCCCGAGGAAAGCAGTAAAATGGACGCGAAGTCCGGAAAGCGATAAAGTCACTAGGCCGAAGCCCGAGGAAAGCAGTAAAATGGACGCGAAGTCCGTGGACGCGAAGTCCGGAAAGCGATAAAGTCACTAGGCCGAAGCCCGAGGAAAGCAGTAAAATGGACGCGAAGTCCGTGGACGCGAAGTCCTGAAAGCGATAAAGTCACTAGGCCGAAGCCGAGGAAAGCAGTAAATGGACGCGAAGTCCGTGGACGCGAAGTCCGGAGGAAAGCAGTAAAAGGACGCGAAGTCCGTGGACGCGAAGTCCGGAAAGCGATAAAGTCACTAGGCCGAAGCCGAGGAAAGCAGTAAAATGGACGCGAAGTCCGTGGACGCGAAGTCCGTGGACGCGAAGTCGGAAAGCGATAAAGTCACTAGGCCGAAGCCCGAGGAAAGCAGTAAAATGGACGCGAAGTCCGTGGACGCGAAGTCCGGAAAGCGATAAAGTCACTAGGCCGAAGCCCGAGGAAAGCAGTAAAATGGACGCGAAGTCCGTGGACGCGAAGTCCGGAAAGCGATAAAGTCACTAGGCCGAAGCCCGAGGAAAGCAGTAAAATGGACGCGAAGTCCGTGGACGCGAAGTCCGGAAAGCGATAAAGTCACTAGGCCGAAGCCCGAGGAAAGCAGTAAAATGGACGCGAAGTCCGTGGACGCGAAGTCCGGAAAGCGATAAAGTCACTAGGCCGAAGCCCGAGGAAAGCAGTAAAATGGACGCGAAGTCCGTGGACGCGAAGTCCGGAAAGCGATAAAGTCACTAGGCCGAAGCCCGAGGAAAGCAGTAAAATGGACGCGAAGTCCGGAAAGCGATAAAGTCACTAGGCCGAAGCCCGAGGAAAGCAGTAAAATGGACGCGAAGTCCGTGGACGCGAAGTCCGGAAAGCGATAAAGTCACCAGGCCGAAGCCCGAGGAAAGCAGTAAAATGGACGCGAAGTCCGTGGACGCGAAGTCCTGAAAGCGATAAAGTCACTAGGCCGAAGCCCGAGGAAAGCAGTAAAATGGACGCGAAGTCCGGAAAGCGATAAAGTCACTAGGCCGAAGCCCGAGGAAAGCAGTAAAATGGACGCGAAGTCCGTGGACGCGAAGTCCGGAAAGCGATAAAGTCACTAGGCCGAAGCCCGAGGAAAGCAGTAAAATGGACGCGAAGTCCGTGGACGCGAAGTCTGGAAAGCGATAAAGTCACTAGGCCGAAGCCCGAGGAAAGCAGTAAAATGGACGCGAAGTCCGGAAAGCGATAAAGTCACTAGGCCGAAGCCCGAGGAAAGCAGTAAAATGGACGCGAAGTCCGTGGACGCGAAGTCCGGAAAGCGATAAAGTCACTAGGCCGAAGCCCGAGGAAAGCAGTAAAATGGACGCGAAGTCCGTGGACGCGAAGTCCGGAAAGCGATAAAGTCACTAGGCCGAAGCCCGAGGAAAGCAGTAAAATGGACGCGAAGTCCGTGGACGCGAAGTCCGGAAAGCGAAAAAGTCACTAGGCCGAAGCCCGAGGAAAGCAGTAAAATGGACGCGAAGTCCGTGGACGCGAAGTCCGTGGACGCGAAGTCCGGAAAGCGATAAAGTCACTAGGCCGAAGCCCGAGGAAAGCAGTAAAATGGACGCGAAGTCCGTGGACGCGAAGTCCTGAAAGCGATAAAGTCACTAGGCCGAAGCCCGAGGAAAGCAGTAAAATGGACGCGAAGTCCGTGGACGCGAAGTCCGGAAAGCGATAAAGTCACTAGGCCGAAGCCCGAGGAAAGCAGTAAAATGGACGCGAAGTCCGTGGACGCGAAGTCCGGAAAGCGATAAAGTCACTAGGCCGAAGCCCGAGGAAAGCAGTAAAATGGACGCGAAGTCCGTGGACGCGAAGTCCGGAAAGCGATAAAGTCACTAGGCCGAAGCCCGAGGAAAGCAGTAAAATGGACGCGAAGTCCGGAAAGCGATAAAGTCACTAGGCCGAAGCCGAGGAAAGCAGTAAAATGGACGCGAAGTCCGGAAAGCGATAAAGTCACTAGGCCGAAGCCCGAGGAAAGCAGTAAAATGGACGCGAAGTCCGTGGACGCGAAGTCCGGAAAGCGATAAAGTCACTAGGCCGAAGCCCGAGGAAAGCAGTAAAATGGACGCGAAGTCCGTGGACGCGAAGTCCGGAAAGCGATAAAGTCACTAGGCCGAAGCCCGAGGAAAGCAGTAAAATGGACGCGAAGTCCGTGGACGCGAAGTCCGGAAAGCGATAAAGTCACTAGGCCGAAGCCCGAGGAAAGCAGTAAAATGGACGCGAAGTCCGTGGACGCGAAGTCCGGAAAGCGATAAAGTCACTAGGCCGAAGCCCGAGGAAAGCAGTAAAATGGACGCGAAGTCCGGAAAGCGATAAAGTCACTAGGCCGAAGCCCGAGGAAAGCAGTAAAATGGACGCGAAGTCCGTGGACGCGAAGTCCGGAAAGCAATAAAGTCACAGGCCGAAGCCCGAGGAAAGCAGTAAAATGGACGCGAAGTCCGTGGACGCGAAGTCCTGAAAGCGATAAAGTCACTAGGCCGAAGCCGAGGAAAGCAGTAAAATGGACGCGAAGTCCGTGGACGCGAAGTCCGGAAAGCGATAAAGTCACTAGGCCGAAGCCCGAGGAAAGCAGTAAAATGGACGCGAAGTCCGTGGACGCGAAGTCCGGAAAGCGATAAAGTCACTAGGCCGAAGCCCGAGGAAAGCAGTAAAATGACGCGAAGTCCGTGGACGCGAAGTCTGGAAAGCGATAAAGTCACTAGGCCGAAGCCCGAGGAAAGCAGAAACAATGGACGCGAAGTCCGGAAAGCGATAAAGTCACTAGGCCGAAGCCCGAGGAAAGCAGTAAAATGGACGCGAAGTCCGTGGACGCGAAGTCCTGAAAGCGATAAAGTCACTAGGCCGAAGCCCGAGGAAAGCAGTAAAATGGACGCGAAGTCCGTGGACGCGAAGTCCGGAAAGCAATAAAGTCACTAGGCCGAAGCCCGAGGAAAGCAGTAAAATGGACGCGAAGTCCGTGGACGCGAAGTCCGGAAAGCGATAAAGTCACTAGGCCGAAGCCGAGGAAAGCAGTAAAATGGACGCGAAGTCCGTGGACGCGAAGTCCGGAAAGCGATAAAGTCACTAGGCCGAAGCCCGAGGAAAGCAGTAAAATGGACGCGAAGTCCGTGGACGCGAAGTCCGGAAAGCGATAAAGTCACTAGGCCGAAGCCCGAGGAAAGCAGTAAAATGGACGCGAAGTCCGTGGACGCGAAGTCCGGAAAGCGATAAAGTCACTAGGCCGAAGCCCGAGGAAAGCAGTAAAATGGACGCGAAGTCCGTGGACGCGAAGTCCGGAAAGCGATAAAGTCACTAGGCCGAAGCCCGAGGAAAGCAGTAAAATGGACGCGAAGTCCGTGGACGCGAAGTCCGGAAAGCGATAAAGTCACTAGGCCGAAGCCCGAGGAAAGCAGTAAAATGGACGCGAAGTCCGTGGACGCGAAGTCCGGAAAGCGATAAAGTCAGGCCGAAGCCCGAGGAAAGCAGTAAAATGGACGCGAAGTCCGTGGACGCGAAGTCCGGAAAGCGATAAAGTCACTAGGCCGAAGCCGAGGAAAGCAGTAAATGAACGCGAAGTCCGTGGACGCGAAGCCGTGGACGCGAAGTCCGGAAAGCGATAAAGTCACTAGGCCGAAGCCCGAGGAAAGCAGTAAAATGGACGCGAAGTCGTGGACGCGAAGTCCGGAAAGCGATAAAGTCACTAGGCCGAAGCCCGAGGAAAGCAGTAAAATGGACGCGAAGTCCGTGGACGCGAAGTCCGGAAAGCGATAAAGTCACTAGGCCGAAGCCCGAGGAAAGCAGTAAAATGGACGCGAAGTCCGTGGACGCGAAGTCCGGAAAGCGATAAAGTCACTAGGCCGAAGCCCGAGGAAAGCAGTAAAATGGACGCGAAGTCCGTGGACGCGAAGTCTGGAAAGCGATAAAGTCACTAGGCCGAAGCCCGAGGAAAGCAGTAAAATGGACGCGAAGTCCGGAAAGCGATAAAGTCACTAGGCCGAAGCCCGAGGAAAGCAGTAAAATGGACGCGAAGTCCGGAAAGCGATAAAGTCACTAGGCCGAAGCCCGAGGAAAGCAGTAAAATGGACGCGAAGTCCGTGGACGCGAAGTCCGGAAAGCGATAAAGTCACTAGGCCGAAGCCCGATGAAAGCAGTAAAATGGACGCGAAGACGGTGGACGCGAAGTACCGAAAGCGATAAAGTCACTAGGCCGAAGCCCGAGGAAAGCAGTAAAATGGACGCGAAGTCCGTGGACGCGAAGTCCGGAAAGCGATAAAGTCACTAGGCCGAAGCCCGAGGAAAGCAGTAAAATGGACGCGAAGTCCGTGGACGCGAAGTCCGGAAAGCGATAAAGTCACTAGGCCGAAGCCGAGGAAAGCAGTAAAATGGACGCGAAGTCCGGAAAGCGATAAAGTCACTAGGCCGAAGCCCGAGGAAAGCAGTAAAATGGACGCGAAGTCCGTGGACGCGAAGTCCGGAAAGCGATAAAGTCACTAGGCCGAAGCCGAGGAAAGCAGTAAAATGGACGCGAAGTCCGTGGACGCGAAGTCCTGAAAGCGATAAAGTCACTAGGCCGAAGCCCGAGGAAAGCAGTAAAAACAACGGAAGTCCGTGGACGCGAAGTCCGGAAAGCGATAAAGTCACTAGGCCGAAGCCCGAGGAAAGCAGTAAAATGGACGCGAAGTCCGTGGACGCGAAGTCCGGAAAGCGATAAAGTCACTAGGCCGAAGCCCGAGAAAGCAGTAAAATGGACGCGAAGTCCGTGGACGCGAAGTCCGGAAAGCGATAAAGTCACTAGGCCGAAGCCCGAGGAAAGCAGTAAAATGGACGCGAAGTCCGGAAAGCGATAAAGTCACTAGGCCGAAGCCCGAGGAAAGCAGTAAAATGGACGCGAAGTCCGTGGACGCGAAGTCCGGAAAGCGATAAAGTCACTAGGCCGAAGCCCGAGGAAAGCAGTAAAATGGACGCGAAGTCCGTGGACGCGAAGTCCGGAAAGCGATAAAGTCACTAGGCCGAAGCCCGAGGAAAGCAGTAAAATGGACGCGAAGTCCGTGGACGCGAAGTCGGAAAGCGATAAAGTCACTAGGCCGAAGCCGAGGAAAGCAGTAAAATGGACGCGAAGTCCGTGGACGCGAAGTCCGGAAAGCGATAAAGTCACTAGGCCGAAGCCCGAGGAAAGCAGTAAAATGGACGCGAAGTCCGTGGACGCGAAGTCCGAAAGCGATAAAGTCACTAGGCCGAAGCCCGAGGAAAGCAGTAAAATGGACGCGAAGTCCGTGGACGCGAAGTCCGGAAAGCGATAAAGTCACTAGGCCGAAGCCCGAGGAAAGCAGTAAAATGGACGCGAAGTCCGTGGACGCGAAGTCCGGAAAGCGATAAAGTCACTAGGCCGAAGCCCGAGGAAAGCAGTAAAATGGACGCGAAGTCCGTGGACGCGAAGTCCTGAAAGCGATAAAGTCACTAGGCCGAAGCCCGAGGAAAGCAGTAAAATGGACGCGAAGTCCGTGGACGCGAAGTCCGGAAAGCGATAAAGTCACTAGGCCGAAGCCCGAGGAAAGCAGTAAAATGGACGCGAAGTCCGTGGACGCGAAGTCCGGAAAGCGATAAAGTCACTAGGCCGAAGCCCGAGGAAAGCAGTAAAATGGACGCGAAGTCCGTGGACGCGAAGTCCGGAAAGCGATAAAGTCACTAAGCCGAAGCCCGAGGAAAGCAGTAAAATGGACGCGAAGTCCGTGGACGCGAAGTCCGGAAAGCGATAAAGTCACTAGGCCGAAGCCCGAGGAAAGCAGTAAAATGGACGCGAAGTCCTGAAAGCGATAAAGTCACTAGGCCGAAGCCCGAGGAAAGCAGTAAAATGGACGCGAAGTCCGTGGACGCGAAGTCCGGAAAGCGATAAAGTCACTAGGCCGAAGCCCGAGGAAAGCAGTAAAATGGACGCGAAGTCCGTGGACGCGAAGTCCGGAAAGCGATAAAGTCACTAGGCCGAAGCCCGAGGAAAGCAGTAAAATGGACGCGAAGTCCGTGGACGCGAAGTCCGGAAAGCGATAAAGTCACTAGGCCGAAGCCCGAGGAAAGCAGTAAAATGGACGCGAAGTCCGTGGACGCGAAGTCGGAAAGCGATAAAGTCACTAGGCCGAAGCCCGAGGAAAGCAGTAAAAGAGGACGCGAAGTCGGAAAGCGATAAAGTCACTAGGCCGAAGCCCGAGGAAAGCAGTAAAATGGACGCGAAGTCCGTGGACGCGAAGTCCTGAAAGCGATAAAGTCACTAGGCCGAAGCCCGAGGAAAGCAGTAAAATGGACGCGAAGTCCGGAAAGCGATAAAGTCACTAGGCCGAAGCCGAGGAAAGCAGTAAAATGGACGCGAAGTCCGTGGACGCGAAGTCCGGAAAGCGATAAAGTCACTAGGCCGAAGCCCGAGAAAAGCAGTAAAATGGACGCGAAGTCCGTGGACGCGAAGTCCTGAAAGCGATAAAGTCACTAGGCCGAAGCCCGAGGAAAGCAGTAAAATGGACGCGAAGTCCGTGGACGCGAAAGTGACGCGAAGTCCGAAAGCGATAAAGTCACTAGGCCGAAGCCCGAGGAAAGCAGTAAAATGGACGCGAAGTCCGTGGACGCGAAGTCCGGAAAGCGATAAAGTCACTAGGCCGAAGCCCGAGGAAAGCAGTAAAATGGACGCGAAGTCCGTGGACGCGAAGTCCGGAAAGCGATAAAGTCACTAGGCCGAAGCCCGAGGAAAGCAGTAAAATGGACGCGAAGTCCGTGGACGCGAAGTCCGGAAAGCGATAAAGTCACTAGGCCGAAGCCCGAGGAAAGCAGTAAATGGACGCGAAGTCCTGGACGCGAAGTCGGAAAGCGATAAAGTCACTAGGCCGAAGCCGAGGAAAGCAGTAAAATGGACGCGAAGTCCGTGGACGCGAAGTCCGGAAAGCGATAAAGTCACTAGGCCGAAGCCCGAGGAAAGCAGTAAAATGGACGCGAAGTCCGGAAAGCGATAAAGTCACTAGGCCGAAGCCGAGGAAAGCAGTAAAATGGACGCGAAGTCCGTGGACGCGAAGTCCGGAAAGCGATAAAGTCACTAGGCCGAAGCCCGAGGAAAGCAGTAAAATGGACGCGAAGTCCGTGGACGCGAAGTCCTGAAAGCGATAAAGTCACTAGGCCGAAGCCGAGGAAAGCAGTAAAATGGACGCGAAGTCCGTGGACGCGAAGTCCGGGAAGCGAAGTCACTAGGCCGAAGCACGACGAAAGCAGTAAAATGGACGCGAAGTCCGTGGATGCGAAGTCCGGAAAGCGAAAAAGTCACTAGGCCGAAGCCCGAGGAAAGCAGTAAAATGGACGCGAAGTCCGTGGACGCGAAGTCCGTGGACGCGAAGTCCGGAAAGCGATAAAGTCACTAGGCCGAAGCCCGAGGAAAGCAGTAAAATGGACGCGAAGTCCGTGGACGCGAAGTCCTGAAAGCGATAAAGTCACTAGGCCGAAGCCCGAGGAAAGCAGTAAAATGGACGCGAAGTCCGTGGACGCGAAGTCCGAAAGCGATAAAGTCACTAGGCCGAAGCCCGAGGAAAGCAGTAAAATGGACGCGAAGTCCGTGGACGCGAAGTCCGGAAAGCGATAAAGTCACTAGGCCGAAGCCCGAGGAAAGCAGTAAAATGGACGCGAAGTCGTGGACGCGAAGTCCGGAAAGCGATAAAGTCACTAGGCCGAAGCCCGAGGAAAGCAGTAAAATGGACGCGAAGTCCGTGGACGCGAAGTCCGGAAGCGATAAAGTCACTAGGCCGAAGCCCGAGGAAAGCAGTAAAATGGACGCGAAGTCCGGAAAGCGATAAAGTCACTAGGCCGCCCGAGGAAAGCAGTAAAATGGACGCGAAGTCCGTGGACGCGAAGTCCGGAAAGCGATAAAGTCACTAGGCCGAAGCCCGAGGAAAGCAGTAAAATGGACGCGAAGTCCGTGGACGCGAAGTCCGGAAAGCGATAAAGTCACTAGGCCGAAGCCCGAGGAAAGCAGTAAAATGGACGCGAAGTCCGTGAACGCGATAAAGTCACTCGGCGAAGCCGAGGAAAGCAGTAACAATGGACGCGAAGTCCGGAAAGCGATAAAGTCACTAGGCCGAAGCCCGAGGAAAGCAGTAAAATGGACGCGAAGTCCGTGGACGCGAAGTCGGAAAGCGATAAAGTCACTAGGCCGAAGCCGAGGAA
>NW_022204248.1:0-8469 GCF_007655135.1 Punica granatum
AATGTGAAGAAGGTGGCGCTTGCTTAAGTAAATTCAGAATCAACGGGTTTATCTCGGAAGGTGAAGAAGGGAGTGCTTGCTTAAGGTTAATGCTGGATCAACACGCAAAGCTCGAAATGTGAAGAAGGGGAGTGCTTGCTTAAAGTAAATGCAGAATCACGGGCAAAGCCCCGAAAAGAAGAAGGGGAGTGCTTGCTTAAAGTTAATGCAAAATAATGGGCAAAGCTCGGAAACGTGAAAAAAGGGTGCTTGCTTAAAGTAAATCAGAATCATCGGGCCAGCCCGGAAAGGTGAAGAAGGCGAGTGCTTGCTTAAAATAATGCAGAACCAACGCGTACTGACCGTAGGGTTAGGAAGGGGAGTGCTTGCTTAAAGTAAATGCAAATCAACGGGTACATCCTGTAAGGTGAGGAAGGGAGTGCTTGCTTAAAGAAACAAATCAACGGCAAAGCCCGAAAAGTGAGAAGGGGAGTGCTTGTTTAAAGTTAATGCAAAATCAACGGTTCAAGCCCGAATATGTAAAAAGAGGAGTGATTGCTTAGAGTAAATGAAAAATCAACGGGCCGAGTCCGGAACGGTGAAGAAGGGGAGTGTTTCCTTAGAGTAAATTCAGAATCTACGGGTCTAGCCCGGAAAGTGGAAGAAGGGGAGTGCTTGCATAAACTTAATGTAGAATAAACGGGTCAAGCCCGAAAATGTGAAGAAGGGGAGTGCTTGCTTAGAATAAATGCAAAATCAACGGGTCGAGTCCGGAAAGGTGAAAAAGGGGAGTGTTTCCTTAAAGTAATTGCAGAATCTGTGGGTCTAGCCCGGAAAGGTGAAGAAGGGGAATGCTTGCCTAAAGTTAAGGCTGAATCCACTGGCAAAGCCCGAAAATGTGAAGAAGGGGGTGCTTGCTTAAAGTAAATGCAGAATCAACGTGGGAAACCCGGAAAGGTGACGAAGGGGAGTGCTTGCTTAAGGTAATTGCAGAATCAACGAGCCAAGCCCGGAAAAGTGAAGTAGGGGGTGCTTGCTTAAAATAAATGCAGAATCCACGGGTCTATCTCGGAAAAGGTGAAGAAGGGAAGTGCTTGCTTAAAGTAAATGCATAACCAACGGGTCCAACCCGGAAAGGTGAAAAATGGGAGTGCTTGCTTAAAGTTACTGCAGAATCAACGGGTCCACCCTGGAAAGGTGAAGAAGGGGAGTGCTTGCTTAAAATAAATGCAGAATCAATGGGCAAAGCCTGGAAATGTGAAGAAGGGGGCGCTTGCTTAAAGTAAATTCAGAATCATCGGGTTAAGCCCGGAAAGGTGAAGAAGGGGAGTGCTTGCTTAAAGTAAATTCAGAATCAACGGGCAAAGCCCGGAAATGTGAAGAAGGGGGCGCTTGCTTAAAGTAAATTCAGAATCAACGGGCAAAGCCCGGAAATGTGAAGATGGGGCGCTTGCTTAAAGTAAATTCAAATCAACGGGTAATCCCGGAAAGGTGACGATGGGGAGTCCTTGCTTAAAGTAAATGCAGAATCAACGGGCAAAGCCCAGAAAAGTGAAGAGGGAGTGCTTGCTTAAAGTAAATGCAGAATCGGCAAAGCCCGGAAAAGTGAAGAAGGGGAGTCCTTGCTTAAAGTAAATGCAGAATCAACGGGCAAAGCCCGAAAATGTTTAAGAAGGGATGCTTGCTTAAAGTAAATGCAGAATCACGGCAAAGCCCGGAAATGTGAAGAAGGGGGCGCGTGCTTAAAGTAAATTCAGAATCATCGGGGTAATCTCGGAAATTGAAGATGGGGAGTACTTGCTTAAAGTAAATGCAGAATCAACGGGCAAAGCCCGAAAAAGTGAAGAAGGGGAGTGCTTGCTTAAAGTAAATGCAGAATCAACGGGCAAAGCCCGGAAATGTGAAGAAGGGGGCGCTTGCTTAAAGTAAATTCAGAATGAACGGGGTAATCTCGAAAAGGTGAAGATGGGGAGTACTTGCTTAAAGTAAATGCAGATTTATCGGGCAAAGCCCGAAAAAGTGAAGAAGGGGAGTGCTTGCTTAAAGTAAATGCAGAATCAACGGGCAAAGCCCGGAAATGTGAAGAAGGTGGCGCTTGCTTAAAGTAAATTCAGAATCAACGGGGTAATCTCGGAAAGGTGAAGAAGGGGAGTGCTTGCTTAAGGTTAATGCTGAATCAACTCGCAAAGCTCGGAAATGTGAAGAAGGGGAGTGCTTGCTTAAAGTAAATGCAGAATCAACGGGCAAAGCCCGGAAAAGTGAAGAAGGGGAGTGCTTGCTTAAAGTTAATGCAAAATCAATGGGCAAAGCTCGGAAACGTGAAAAAAGGGGTGCTTGCTTAAAGTAAATGCAGAATCATCGGGCCCAGCCCGGAAAGGTGAAGAAGGCGAGTGCTTGCTTAAAGTAAATGCAGAACCAACGCGTACTGACCGTAAGGGTTAGGAAGGGGAGTGCTTGCTTAAAGTAAATGCAAAATCAACGGGTACATCCTGTAAGGTGAGGAAAGGGAGTGCTTGCTTAAAGGAAATACAAAATCAACGGGCAACGCCCGGAAAAGTGAAGAAGGGGAGTGCTTGCTTAAAGTTAATGCAAAATCAACGGGTCAAGCCCGATATGTAAAGAAGGAGTGATTGCTTAGAGTAAATGAAAATCAACGGGCCGAGTCCGTAACGGTGAAGAAGGGAGTGTTTTCCTTAGAGTAAATTCAGAATCTACGGGTCTAGCCCGGAAAGTGGAAGAAGGGGAGTGCTTGCATAAACTTAATGTAGAATAAACGGGTCAAGCCCGAAAATGTGAAGAAGGGGAGTGCTTGCTTAGAATAAATGCAAAATCAACGGGTCGAGTCCGGAAAGGTGAAAAAGGGGAGTGTTTCCTTAAAGTAATTGCAGAATCTGTGGGTCTAGCCCGGAAAGGTGAAGAAGGGGAATGCTTGCTTAAAGTTAAGGCAGAATCAACTGGCAAAGCCCGAAAATGTGAAGAAGGGGGTGCTTGCTTAAAGTAAATGCAGAATCAACGTGGGAAACCCGGAAAGGTGACGAAGGGGAGTGCTTGCTTAAGGTAATTGCAGAATCAACGAGCCAAGCCCGGAAAAGTGAAGTAGGGGGTGCTTGCTTAAAATAAATGCAGAATCAACGGGTCTATCTCGGAAAAGGTGAAGAAGGGAAGTGCTTGCTTAAAGTAAATGCATAACTAAACGGTCCAACTCGAAAGGTAAAAAATGGGAGTGCTTGCTTAAAGTACTGCAGAATCAACGGGTCCACCCTGGAAAGGTGAAGAAGGGGAGTGCTTGCTTAAATAAAAGCAGAATCAATGGCAAAGCCTGGAAATGTGAAGAAGGGGGCGCTTGCTTAAAGTAAATCAGAATCATCGGGGTAATCCCGGAAAGGTGAAGAAGGGGAGTGCGTGCTTAAAGTAAATTCAGAATCAACGGGCAAAGCCCGGAAATGTGAAGGAGGGGGCGCTTGCTTAAAGTAAATTCAGATCAACGGGGTAATCCCGGAAGGTGAAGATGGGGAGTCCTTGCTTAAAGTAATGCAGAATCAACGGGCAAGCCCAGAAAAGTGAAGAAGGGGAGTGCTTGCTTCAAGTAATGCGAATCAACGGGCAAAGCCCGGAAAGTGAAGAAGGGAATCCTTGCTTAAAGTAAATGCAGAATCAACGGGCAAAGCCCGAAAATGTGAAGAAGGGGAGTGCTTGCTTAAAGTAAATGCAGAATCAACGGGCAAAGCCCGGAATGTGAAGAAGGGGGCGCTGCTTAAAGTAAATTCAGAATCAACGGGTATCTCGGAAATGTGAAGATGGGGAGTACTTGCTTAAAGTAAATGCAAATCAACGGGCAAAGCCCGAAAAAGTGAAGAAGGGGAGTGCTTGCTTAAAGTAAATGCAGAATCAACGGCAAAGCCCGGAAATGTGAAGAAGGGGCGCTTGCTTAAAGTAAATTCAGAATGAACGGGGTAATCTCGAAAAGTGAAGATGGGGAGTACTTGCTTAAAGTAAATGCAGATTTATCGGGCAAAGCCCGATAAAGTGAAGAAGGGGAGTGCTTGCTTAAAGTAAATGCAGAATCAACGGGCAAAGCCCGGAAATGTGAAGAAGGTGGCGCTTGCTTAAAGTAAATTCAGAATCAACGGGGTAATCTCGGAAGGTGAAGAAGGGGAGTGCTTGCTTAAAGGTTAATGCTGAATCAACTCGCAAAGCTCGGAAATGTGAAGAAGGGGAGTGCTTGCTTAAAGTAAATGCAGAATCAACGGGCAAAGCCCGGAAAAGTGAAGAAGGGGAGTGCTTGCTTAAAGTTAATGCAAAATCAATGGGCAAAGCTCGGAAACGTGAAAAAAGGGGTGCTTGCTTAAAGTAAATGCAGAATCATCGGGCCCAGCCCGGAAAGGTGAAGAAGGCGAGTGCTTGCTTAAAGTAAATGCAGAACCAACGCGTACTGACCGTAAGGGTTAGGAAGGGGAGTGCTTGCTTAAAGTAAATGCAAAATCAACGGGTACATCCTGTAAGGTGAGGAAAGGGAGTGCTTGCTTAAAGGAAATACAAAATCAACGGGCAAAGCCCGGAAAAGTGAAGAAGGGGAGTGCTTGCTTAAAGTTAATGCAAAATCAACGGGTCAAGCCCGAATATGTAAAGAAGAGGAGTGATTGCTTAGAGTAAATGAAAAATCAACGGGCCGAGTCCGGAACGGTGAAGAAGGGGAGTGTTTCCTTAGAGTAAATTCAGAATCTACGGGTCTAGCCCGGAAAGTGGAAGAAGGGGAGTGCTTGCATAAACTTAATGTAGAATAAACGGGTCAAGCCCGAAAATGTGAAGAAGGGGAGTGCTTGCTTAGAATAAATGCAAAATCAACGGGTCGAGTCCGGAAAGGTGAAAAAGGGGAGTGTTTCCTTAAAGTAATTGCAGAATCTGTGGGTCTAGCCCGGAAAGGTGAAGAAGGGGAATGCTTGCTTAAAGTTAAGGCAGAATCAACTGGCAAAGCCCGAAAATGTGAAGAAGGGGGTGCTTGCTTAAAGTAAATGCAGAATCAACGTGGGAAACCCGGAAAGGTGACGAAGGGGAGTGCTTGCTTAAGGTAATTGCAGAATCAACGAGCCAAGCCCGGAAAAGTGAAGTAGGGGGTGCTTGCTTAAAATAAATGCAGAATCAACGGGTCTATCTCGGAAAAGGTGAAGAAGGGAAGTGCTTGCTTAAAGTAAATGCATAACTAACGGGTCCAACCCGGAAAGGTAAAAAATGGGAGTGCTTGCTTAAAGTTACTGCAGAATCAACGGGTCCACCCTGGAAAGGTGAAGAAGGGGAGTGCTTGCTTAAAATAAAAGCAGAATCAATGGGCAAAGCCTGGAAATGTGAAGAAGGGGGCGCTTGCTTAAAGTAAATTCAGAATCATCGGGGTAAGCCCGGAAAGGTGAAGAAGGGGAGTGCGTGCTTAAAGTAAATTCAGAATCAACGGCAAAGCCCGGAAATGTGAAGAAGGGGGCGCTTGCTTAAAGTAAATTCAGAATCAACGGGGTAATCCCGGAAAGGTGAAGATGGGAGTCTTGCTTAAAGTAAATGCAGAATCAACTGGCAAAGCCCAGAAAAGTGAAGAAGGGGAGTGCTTGCTTAAAGTAAATGCAGAATCAACGGGCAAAGCCCGGAAAAGTGAAGAAGGGGAGTGCTTGCTTAAAGTAAATGCAGAATCAACGGGCAAAGCCCGGAAAAGTGAAGAAGGGGAGTCCTTGCTTAAAGTAAATGCAGAATCAACGGGCAAAGCCCGAAAATGTGAAGAAGGGGAGTGCTTGCTTAAAGTAAATGCAGAATCAACGGGCAAAGCCCGGAAATGTGAAGAAGGGGGCGCGTGCTTAAAGTAAATTCAGAATCATCGGGGTAATCTCGGAAATGTGAAGATGGGGAGTACTTGCTTAAAGTAAATGCAGAATCAACGGGCAAAGCCCGAAAAAGTGAAGAAGGGGAGTGCTTGCTTAAAGTAAATGCAGAATCAACGGGCAAAGCCCGGAAATGTGAAGAAGGGGGCGCTTGCTTAAAGTAAATTCAGAATGAACGGGGTAATCTCGAAAAGGTGAAGATGGGGAGTACTTGCTTAAAGTAAATGCAGATTTATCGGGCAAAGCCCGAAAAAGTGAAGAAGGGGAGTGCTTGCTTAAAGTAAATGCAGAATCAACGGGCAAAGCCCGGAAATGTGAAGAAGGTTGCGCTTGCTTAAAGTAAATTCAGAATCAACGGGGTAATCTCGGAAAGGTGAAGAAGGGGAGTGCTTGCTTAAGGTTAATGCTGAATCAACTCGCAAAGCTCGGAAATGTGAAGAAGGGGAGTGCTTGCTTAAAGTAAATGCAGAATCAACGGGCAAAGCCCGGAAAAGTGAAGAAGGGGAGTGCTTGCTTAAAGTTAATGCAAAATCAATGGGCAAAGCTCGGAAACGTGAAAAAAGGGGTGCTTGCTTAAAGTAAATGCAGAATCATCGGGCCCAGCCCGGAAAGGTGAAGAAGGCGAGTGCTTGCTTAAAGTAAATGCAGAACCAACGCGTACTGACCGTAAGGGTTAGGAAGGGGAGTGCTTGCTTAAAGTAAATGCAAAATCAACGGGTACATCCTGTAAGGTGAGGAAAGGGAGTGCTTGCTTAAAGGAAATACAAAATCAACGGGCAAAGCCCGGAAAAGTGAAGAAGGGGAGTGCTTGCTTAAAGTTAATGCAAAATCAACGGGTCAAGCCCGAATATGTAAAGAAGAGGAGTGATTGCTTAGAGTAAATGAAAAATCAACGGGCCGAGTCCGGAACGGTGAAGAAGGGGAGTGTTTCCTTAGAGTAAATTCAGAATCTACGGGTCTAGCCCGGAAAGTGAAGAAGGGAGTGCTTGCTTAAACTTAATGTAGAATAAACGGGTCAAGCCCGAAATGTGAAGAAGGGGAGTGCTTGCTTAGAATAAATGCAAAATCAACGGGTCGAGTCCGGAAAGGTGAAAAAGGGGAGTGTTTCCTTAAAGTAATTGCAGAATCTGTGGGTCTAGCCCGGAAAGGTGAAGAAGGGGAATGCTTGCTTAAAGTTAAGGCAGAATCAACTGGCAAAGCCCGGAAATGTGAAGAAGGGGGTGCTTGCTTAAAGTAAATGCAGAATCAACGTGGGAAACCCGGAAAGGTGACGAAGGGGAGTGCTTGCTTAAGGTAATTGCAGAATCAACGAGCCAAGCCCGGAAAAGTGAAGAAGGGGGTGCTTGCTTAAAATAAATGCAGAATCAACGGGTCTATCCCGGAAAAGGTGAAGAAGGGGAGTGCTTGCTTAAAGTAAATGCATAATAAACAGGTCCAGCCTGGAAAGGTGAAAAATGGGAGTGCTTGCTTAAAGTTACTGCAGAATCAACGGGTCCACCCTGGAAAGGTGAAGAAGGGGAGTGCTTGCTTAAAATAAAAGCAGAATCAATGGGCAAAGCCTGGAAATGTGAAGAAGGGGGCGCTTGCTTAAAGTAAATTCAGAATCATCGGGGTAAGCCCGGAAAGGTGAAGAAGGGGAGTGCGTGCTTAAAGTAAATTCAGAATCAACGGGCAAAGCCCGGAAATGTGAAGAAGGGGGCGCTTGCTTAAAGTAAATTCAGAATCAACGGGGTAATCCCGGAAAGGTGAAGATGGGGAGTCCTTGCTTAAAGTAAATGCAGAATCAACTGGCAAAGCCCAGAAAAGTGAAGAAGGGGAGTGCTTGCTTAAAGTAAATGCAGAATCAACGGGCAAAGCCCGGAAAAGTGAAGAAGGGGAGTCCTTGCTTAAAGTAAATGCAGAATCAACGGGCAAAGCCCGAAAATGTGAAGAAGGGGAGTGCTTGCTTAAAGTAAATGCAAAATCAACGGGTACATCCTGTAAGGTGAGGAAAGGGGGTGCTTGCTTAAACGAAATACAAAATCAACGGGCAAAGCCCGGAAAAGTGAAGAAGGGGAGTGCTTGCTTAATGTTAATGCATAATCAACGGGTCAAGCCCGAATATGTAAAGAAGAGGAGTGATTGCTTAGAGTAAATGAAAAATCAACGGGCCGAGTCCGGAACGGTGAAGAAGGGGAGTGTTTCCTTAGAGTAAATTCAGAATCTACGGGTCTAGCCCGGAAAGTGGAAGAAGGGGAGTGCTTGCATAAACTTAATGTAGAATCAACGGGTCAAGCCCGAAAATGTGAAGAAAGGGAGTGCTTGCTTAGAATAAATGCAAAATCAACGGGTCGAGTCCGGAAAGGGGAAGAAGGGGAATGCTTGCTTAAAGTTAAGGCAGAATCAACTGGCAAAGCCCGAAAATGTGAAGAAGGGAGTGCTTGCTTAAAGTAAATGCAGAATAAACGTGGGAAACCCGGAAAGGTGACGAAGGGGAGTGCTTGCTTAAGGTAATTGCAGAATCAACGAGCCAAGCCCGGAAAAGTGAAGAAGGGGGTGCTTGCTTAAAGTAAATGCAGAATCAACGTGGGAAACCCGGAAAGGTGACGAAGGGGAGTGCTTGCTTAAGGTAATTGCAGAATCAACGAGC